>NW_028258310.1:7089015-7392045 GCF_053883595.1 Heterocephalus glaber | reverse complement strand
TTTCTTCTGCATGTTGCTATATTCCAGCACCTGGATTCCAAATATTGGAGAAGCTGTTTCTCTGCTGCTCACTGTTCTGCCATATTCCCAGGAGTCCTCCTCCTGGGTTTGAAGCCTGACCTTTGGACAGGAGCTACAACATTTTTTCTCAGGCCCTTGACCTTCTACAAAGAGCAACTTAATGCCAATAATTTGAATAAGATACTCAAGTCTGACTTCATAATCAATTGACCAGTAGTGGGCCAAAAATAAACTGATCACGTTTATCAGTGTTACATATTAAACTTATTATAGTAAATTATTTAGGCACAAGTTTTACCCTTGCAGTGCTGCTCTGAAAACACAAATAATGGAGGGGAAGGATTATGAGGCCAGCAGTATTGGAGTGTTAAATAATATGACTGTTCTTACTGGGCCCTGAGAAAGAATTTATATAATCATTTGCTTTTTCAATATTTTAAAATAAAACACAACAACAAACAAATTTATTCTGTCATTCTCTTCCAAATAGCAGGAAGAACAATCCACTTTCTGGTTAATATCGGAAGCATAATAATGAGCAACACAGGTTATGTAGAGGACATTATGAAGAAAACAAGCACCAGGGATCCACCTTGTAGTTTTAGGAATCACAGAATAGAAGGGTATATGTCCATTTCCCACTTGAACTCTGAGAGGAATCAGCTGCACTGATTGCTTTTGAGGATCTTGGGGTAGCCATAGTGAGACATACCTACCATTTGGTCATGTTTAGGCAGAGAGAAGGCCTAAAACATTGGTCTCAAATCCTTCTTTCTCAAGGAAAAGTCTCAGGGGGACATTTCATGAGTCCTAGGAAAGATTAAAGGAAGTGTCAAAGAAGTTCGAGATACAGAAGCCTGGATGTCAGGTCCAAGTTGGCACAGATTGCTCCAACCTTGAAGCTAGAGGCTTTACCAACTATTCCACAATTCACAACAAATGCAGGGCTACAGATGTCATCAGTCAAGTGAACAGTCTTACTAGGGTTACACAGCTACTCTTTTATTTACCCAGTGACTAAGATACTCTCTACCAGAAGAGAGGAAGTGTGTTTGGCATGGGGTAGCAGCCATGTGAAAGGAAAAAGGGTCAAGTACATATCACAGTGGAGGCCACATTTTAGTGAAGAAAATTGTCTATTTCACTTGATAGACAAAAGCAAATGATAAAATGTAGACACACTGTGTGAAAAAAATGTAGTGAAGAAAAATAAAATATGAGATAGAAATAGGGTAAGTGTGTTGAGAGGAGCTGTTACAATTTATAATAGGATGGTAAGGGAAGATTTCATTAAGAGGAATAAGGACATTTTAAATGGTGTGAAGGGAGTGAGCCATGTGGTGTAATAGGGAAAAGGTATTACCCACCAAGGGAAAGCAAGTGTGAAGGCTCTGAGGGAGGAACATAAACAGAGTGGAGAGAAGAGAGAGAGAGGGAGAAATTGATACCAATGAAGTGACCAGGAATAAAGTCCCATATTTCTGCAAACTCAGCAACAAGTTGAGATTTCACTTGAATGAGAATTCAATCTTGTTATTTCACTGATTAGTATTTTTCTGATTCCAGTGTTGCACACCTTTCCTTGTGCTGTAATGGCTATTTATCATCTTCTTGTGTCTACTTTTTAATTGAGTTGTCTCTTAATGAGCTGTAAGAGTTCTTTACATATTCTGATCAAAGGTTATATGCATTATAAATATGGTCTGTTTAAGGACTACTTTTCATTTTCTTAATGATGTTGTTTAAAGTTCTAAATTTTGATGGAATCTCATTTATCAATTTTTTTCTTTTATACAGGAAGTTATTGGAAAATTTTGAACATAGCAGTGATTTGATTTTTTCCAATACTCAGTTCTCTCCCTATATCTGATACTATCGCTTGATAAAAGGAAAATTTCCTTTATGGAGGACAATGAATTCAACAAAGATTTTAAACTTTGAATTGGCTGAAAGTGAATCCTAAATTAATCAAGTATATAGCAGCAGGGATTACTTCCAAATTAGAAGTGACATTGTTATCCAGAAAGGGAAATTTAGAAGACATTGTTAGCCTGAAAAGGAAAATGAAGTGTTCTTTTTTTCCTTGTAAGGATATGGCCTCATTAAGAGTTTTGATTCACTTATGGGGCATTACAGAAGTTGGATTTATGCCTACTTGGGGTGTGTTTATGGGTTTAAAAATATATTTTTCTGTTACATGGTCAAGAGGGAGGTCAATGGACATAATTCAATTAACACCATTAGAATTTGGTAACAAATAATGTATCAACAAGTATTAATTATGTAACTGTAGGGTCTGGATTGCTTTTATAAACAAGGCAAGGACAGGTCTCATTAGAGCTGTTCACAACTAGACCATTTACAGGTGACTTTCTTACTCTTCCCTTTTATCCCCATCCTAATATGATGATAAAATGCAGTAAGTTTCACTTGCTGTGAAGCCCTCGGAGGAAGAGCCTACATCCTTGTTAGAATATTTTTAATCTTTTAAAAAAAATTTTAATTCTTAGAACAGCAGCATCAAAATCAGCTGAGATCTTTTTAGAAATGTTAATCATCTCTCCCTATACTAGACAGATTGAATCAGAAACTCTAGGTGAGGCCTAGGAATTTGTATTTTAATAAGATTTCCAGGCTATTTCTCTGCATGCTAAAGTTTCAAATCCAATATCTAAGTGATATAAAAATTGGGGCTACTGAATTACAGTACTAGATGTCCTGTTCTGGGAGTGTCGCTGCTCCTCACTGGGTCTTATTGGGTGTGCCTTGCACCCGCCTCCACTCTTACTACTTGCTGGCTGGTACTTAAAAGCAGTTTTAACCTAATTAGGCTAAAATGTGCACACAGATATCTTGTTTCTCTTTGAAATATTGTGAGTGCTCATGAAAGAGTATATCCAGGCATTCTCTTTGGGGGCATCTCCATTCTCGCACCATCCAGAAGAATTTGAGCTTTATACAGTAAGTACTGTATGGGAGAGAACAGGGGAGGAGGATCCAGATAAGCCTTTAAAAGTTTTTATAGGGCCAGGGATTTAGCTCAGTGGTTCTACCACCTGCCTCACAAGCACAAGGTCCCATGTTCAATCCCTGGTACAAAAAAAGAAAAGAAAAGAAAGAAAGAAATGAGGAAACAATTCAAATTATCTACAAAATAAGAAGTTCTAGGCCTTGGATTTGGCTCAGTGATGCCACCGCCTGCCTCACAAGGGCAAGGTCCCGAGTTCAATCCCTGGTACCAAAAAAATGAAAAAAAAAGTTTTTGTCACATGACTGAGTCACAGCACAAAGCCTTTGTTGTCTTTATTAGAAAGGAGAATTATTTACATGGCAATTTGAAAGACTCTATCCTGGAATTAAACATACTCTCTGGGTTTTGATTCAGCTGTTCTTACTAAGTGATTATTATACACCTTCTCTTAGCAGTTTTCTAATAGATTTTTTTAAAAAATCAAGAATTATACTAAGGAATTTGTTTATTGTTTCCCCTTATGAAGTATTAATATTGCAACTTAAATTAAGAACTTCTTGATAACCATACCACAAAGTGATTGTCACTGCCACCTCACTCATCATCTTTTTCATTATTTCCTGAAAAAGCATCCAGAAACTATGGCTCACAGCTGCAGGAGGCTTTCAGTGGACAACTAAACAGGCCTAAAATGACTCACTGTGCCCAAGATTTCTCTGATAGATTTTTCAAAGTTTATCTCTAGCTATATAAGAAAGCAAAAGTGGAATCTACACAGAAGGCGCCACTCCATGCATGGAAAAAATGTGTCCACTCCTACTTGCCAAATCTGAGTCAATTTGTGATAAAAATCAATGATACCTACGAAGTACAATAAAAACCCATATCTAGGGCCAGGGATTTAGCTCAGTGGTTTCGCTGCCTGCTGCACAAGTGAAAGGACCTGAGTTTGAGCTGCGGTACCAAAAAAAACCCCCAAAAGCCCATATCTAAATGTTGATGCAAATATTTAAATAGATAGATGACTTATGAGGGAGGAAAAGCTGTTTTTCTTTAAGTAGAATGTGTGCTAATAAAACGGAGGGCATGATGGAGTTAGCAGATCATTTGTTTACAATCATATAATTGAGTCAAACAATAATTATCAATGAATGCTCAAAATCGTGAGTGAAAAGTTTGATGATTAATAAATATTTCACTCTTAAATGATATTCCTTCAAATTACTTACTATTTACATTCATTAGATTACAATGGAAAATTTGGCAGATGCCAACTAAATAAAGTTCACATCACCATTAGTGAAGCAAATCTATATGTGCCACCTGTTTATAAAGTAGAGATATGTTGAAATGACTGGTTCCATAGAAGGAAATATAAAGCAGAAGAGTGGATACTTATAGTCAGATTCTTACATTTTATTTGTTCTTATTATTAGATTATATCAGTTTGAACTACCAACATCACTAAAATGGGGAGGAATCTTCTCTTTCTTTCAAAATATGGAGGAATCCAATGTGGATGGATTTCTGGTCTGTGAATATTCACCTAAAGAAAGATTATTTTGTCTTTTCTAAAATTCCTTTCTTTGGGAACTGCTTCTACCCCAAGGCCAGGTAGCTTAGGAGACTCTGTACCTCCAAAAGAATTTTTTTACTTAAAACATCAAGAGATACTATGGCACTGAGAAATTTAATTGGGGATTTCTTGAGTTTTAAGACTTTGAGTTTAGGATTTAACTCTATTTTAAAAATGAGAAATTTATTCCTATACTTATAAAATGCCCTTCGTTCTAAATTTGTATTATGTTCATTTAATCTCAAATTTTAATTTCATTCTTACAGTACATCTGGCAAGCTGAGAATGCATCAATCATAATTAATATCTAATTTTATAAAATGTGAGAGATTAAAAAATCAAAAATTTAGCAAGAAAAATTCAGACTGTCTTTAAGCCTCCCAATTTCCGAAGCATAGCAATAATACAAAAATTTAATTTTTCATTATATTTCAGCTTTAGAAGCTCTTCACAATGCTGCTTTTAAGGAGGAAGAAAGAGTTTGGTATTGTTACCATGGGAACATAAAAAATAAAGATCCGCATGATCCATTTATTCACATTATCCAATAGCCACATTATCCATTTATTTTCCTAAGAAACCATCAGTAACTAAAAATTGAAATTAAAGATAGAAATGACATTCTTTTTCATGGGCATTAATTTTATAGTTTATCATATTCTTCTATAGGGTAAAGGGTGCTCATGAAACAAATTCTCCTCTTACTGAAATGGATAGCATTATGTTCTACTTCATAGTGTTTAAAATAGTCCTTATTTGATATTAATTTATAAGATGTTTTGCTTAATGTTTGTTTCTTTGCTAGATGGAAGAACCATGAGGATAGTAACCATGCCTATTTTGTTCCCATCATATCTGAAGCACTTAGATTAATGCATGGAACATAAGAGTGACTCAAATATTTACCAGATGGAGGGAAAGAAAAAAGAATGGAGGGAGGAAAGGAGGAGAGAGAATGATGAAAAAGAGTTAAAGATGGTCTTTAAACTTACGGCTAGAAAAATTACATGACTGACCCTGGAGAATCAGGCATGGCCTTGGAGAACTTGGGAATCTTGAAGGAAGAGCTATTCTGGGGGGAAATCATGAGTTCAGTTTTATACACTGGTGGATCCATGTAAAGATGTAGAGTGGGTGGTTAGCTATGCTGGACTAGCATTAAAAGAAGACTAAAAACATACTTGTGAGTTATTGGCAAATGCACAGCAATTGAGAATGAATGAAATCACTGGTCGATGGAGTGTAGAATGAGAAGAGAGCTTAGAACAAATCCAGAACAGAAGGCTGAGATAAAGATTATGAGGTAGAAAAACAAAAACAGTACAGTGTCAGAGAAAACAAGAAAAGAAACTATTTAGAAGAGGATGATACCTATTATGAGACATACTTTTCTAAGATGGGGGTGACTAAATGAAGTCCCTTGAATTTAGTTTTATGGAAGCTGATGGACACAGTGATTGCCTTAGAAAGTACATTTTTAAGTGGGATGGTGAATTTGTGCTGGGGGTGACATAAACAAAATGGGTGTATTTTGAGGAGTGACTATGAGGTGATAAATGTGTCAACAAATTATTTTGAGTTTAGTTCTGATTGGAAAGGCAGAGTTAGGCAAGTGGCTGAAAAAGTGTGTACAGCCTTAATTGTTTTTCAGTGTTTAGGTTGAAGGAGTATTATACATCTTTAAACATGAGTGAAAATGACTCAACACAAAGCAATAGATTAGAAATCTAAGATAGGAGAAAGAAGAGAAAGTGTGTGATTTTTATAAGATGAGAAGGAAGAGAAAATCAATAGAAGATGGTAGAATAGTTCTTAAATAGGAGGAAAAATATTACCTATATAGTAGCAAGAAAGAAAAGATACATGCAGAAGAATTTTCTGGCAATACCTGGTATATAATATCATAGTCCCGTGATATCTTTTTGCCTCCACAATAAATTGGGTGTCACAAGAAGTTTGTGTCAATGAACATTTCTTTACAGAAACAACAGCTTTTCCTAGGAATATTTTCTAAACTTGGTATTGAAGTTAGAGAGAACGAGTTAATGTTAGTCTGAGTACAGAGGACTTCCCTTAAGGACAGAGTGGAGAAAGCAGGGAAGACTGGTCCTATGAGCTAATCACAAAGAAAATAAAGATACTTGATATGACTTCTTGATATTTTTAAACAACTTCAGGCTTATACACTGTACAACTAATTCTACCTATTAGCTTACACAAAGATATCTATTAATCCTCCCATTTAGCTAAAAGCATGTGGGATAAACAGGCTTATATGATCGCAAAGAAAAATCACAAAAAATAGTCATACCACTCCCTTGAAATGAAAGATGCCCAAAGAGGTAGATAAGTTGAAGAAAACTGAGAAAAAAATAAAGAGGATGATTACCTAAGAATAAGAATGAGGCATCTCCACAGTAACATTTGAAATTAGAAGATAACAGGAGAAAGCAATACCATTTCTAGACCTGTGTAAGTGGGACCCTGCCCTAAGCCTTTGCCCTTGCATTTTGCAATGACTTCATAAAAAACATTTAAATACCTCATTCATTACATCTTCTTGTGACTACACAAAGTCAACAATGCCTTCTAGATAAGGTACCCTAAGTACACACTGGTAACTTGTGTCATCTCTGTTGTCCGTGAGGCACACTTGAAAACAACCAGGGCTCTGAGACTCAGACCTGTCAAGTTTTGAAATATTTTATCAAACTTATTCTGAGAAATTTGATTTTTTAATTCTATTGTAAAATGAATTGTTTTTTTCATTTTCACTTTCAATATATTTATTATTGAACTCTGTGTTAAAATGAATTAGCACCTTTCATTTGTTTTTGGAATTTGTTTTTCAAATTTTATGATTTTGATAAGAATTTTGTCCCTGTTCATGAGACATATTGGTTTCTAATTTTCTTTCCTCTTAGTATCTCTGCCAGATTTTGTATTAGAAAGTTATACACTCTCTTCTGTGTTTCTACATACTTTCTAGGAGTTAGAATCATCTTCTATTGAGGTCTATAAATGACAATTCTATGTTTCTGAAACAGTTTGGTATTTTTGTCCTTCCAGTGTTTTATAGAATTCCCCAGTGAAACCAATTAGATCTGAGGTTTCTCAGTGGGATTATTTATTAGAAACTCAGTTTCTTTAATAGGTGCCAACTATTTAGATTTTCTGTTTCATTATATGTCAAATTTCTTCATGGTTTCTTGGTTGGCGGGTACTTAGCACTCTAACCTAACAAGTAAAAAGCTGAATGAACTGAAAAATCAACTGCTTCCTGAAATCCACCAGAGTTTTGAGGCCACTGGGCAAACTGTTGAAACCTGGAGCAGCAGACAGGATATAGAGAATCATAACTACCCCGACCAGACACCCGTGAGTAGAAACCTTCATGGAAACCAGCAACCAAAGCAGGACAATCTGACCTGTAATTAACCCCTTCAGAGCATCTCCAAAAACTCTACCAGTTCCCTCCATGAATAAGAGAAAAAGCTTTTCCTACTCCCAGCAGGGACTGAAAATAGGAACTATTTTAAATATGCTAGAGCATTCTATTCTCATGAACAAGATGAGTCCTCAGGAGAAACAATTCTACCAGAGATCAACCTGCTGGAGTTTTATACAGCCTAAACTAACCAGAAAGGGAACTAACCAATGCCAGCCAGCTCTTGCTGTCCATATGGGGGGAAGGATAACCCAACTCTACCCCTCCAACCACTTTGCAATACCTTACCTGAGCACCACTAGTAAAGTTTATAATTCAGGGACACAGACTTACCAACACATTGAAACAGAATCACCTTGCCACTAAAATTACTGAAGGTCCCTTACCAAGTACATCATGCCTATCTTGTAAAATAAATTATGGAGCACACTGGAAGAGAAAATACACAGTTTGATCTGGCTGAACTAAGCATCAGAGCTAGAGTAGATATGGCACAAATGTTGAAATTACAAAACAGGATTTTTAAAACTATTAAGATCAACATGCTAAAGGATTTAAAAGAAAAAGTAGACCATGTTCAATAACAGATAAATTCTGAAGGAAAACGTTGGGAATTTTAAGAAAGAACCAAAAAAGAAAAAATACCAAAAGTCAAAAGCAGTGTAACAGAAATGAAGAATGCCTGTGTTAGGTTTATTAGTAGATTGGATATGGCAGAAGAAAATAGTATTTGATCTTAATGATATAATGATATAATGATGGAAACTTCCAAAATTGAAAAAGAGGAGAAAAAATGAAGCAAAAACCAGGACAGTATTTCCAAGAATTGTGGGACAATTGCAAAGGTATAACATATGCATAATGGGAATAGCATAAGGAAAAGGAAGGAAGGAAGGAGAAAGGAAGCAAGAAATAAAGACAATATTTGAAGACATGATGACCAATAATTCTTTCCTAATGTTCAACAAAAGCCATAGTTCCAGAAAGTTCTAAGAACATAAAACAGAATGTCAAAAAAGAAAAGGAAAAAAAGAAACCTACACGTCATATAGTAAAATTTCAGAAAACTCAGAATAAGAAAACCTTTAAAGAAATCATGAAGGCCACCTCATCTAGAGAAGAATAAAGATAAGAACTGTATCCATTTTTCCTGCAGAAACCTGAAAACAAGAAGAAATGGGAATGAATTATTGAAAGAATTGAAAGAAGGAAAAAAGAGCTAGCCTAGAATTTTGTAGCATATGAAATATCCTTCTAAAGTGAAGGAAAAGTATAAAACTTGCTCAAATAAAAATTTAAGAAATTTGTTGTGGATAGACCTGCTTTGCAAGAAATATTAATAAGTTCTTCTGCAAGGCTGAGGCAGCAAGGTTGCAAGTTCAAGCCAACCCAGAGAACTTAACAGCTTAGTAAGTCCCTGTTTCAAAATTAAAAAGGACCTAGGGGGTGTAACTCAGTATGAAGGACCTAGATTTATTCCTCAGTACTGAAAAACACTTATTCAGAGCAAGGGATAATGATGTATGAGAGAAATTTGTGTGTGTGTATATATATATATACATATATATATGTTTTAATATATATAAACATTGCAGAATTAATAAGACAATAAAGCTTTAATTTGCCTGTTCTTAAAGTATCTAAGAGATGCTGTCAAAAATTACAATGACAATACATTTGACTGTACTTATGTATGCTGGTATGTAAGTGAAATAAATAAGAAAATATTGGAGGAAGGATTTGAGAACATGTTGGTATATGTTATTTGAAAGTGCACTTGGATTAGTCATAAATGTGTATTGTGGATTCTAAGGTAATTTTAAGAGTTTTTAAAGGTATGATTGATAGCATATCTAAGAAGGAAAAGAAATTATAATCTTATAAAATACTCAATTAAAATCATAAGAGAAACATTTATAAAACAAAAATTGAAACAAAGAACAGGGCCAACAAGCAAAAAACAATAACAAAAGAAGCAGATATCAATTCAACTATGTCAATAATCATTTTAAATGGCAATATGCTGTATATTACAATTAAAAGAAAGCTTATCAAGATCTACTAAAAAAAAAGATGCAACTTTAAGTTTTCTATGAGAAACTCACTTTAAATATAAGGACACATATAGATTAAAAATAATAGGATGAAAAAATATGAAAACATTAATCAAAAGAAAGTAGAAGTAGTTGTATTAATAACAGAGAGAACAGACTTCAGATCAGCAAAGTTACCAGGGGTAAAAAGGGGCAAGTCATGATGATAAGAGGGTCAATACTTCAAGAAGATATATCAGTCTTTCAAGTATATGCAACTAACAACAGAGAATTAATATATGTGTGATAAAACTGACAGAACTGCAAGGAGAATTGAATGAATTTATTGGAATGGAGAATTTAAAATTCTTTTATCAAAAATGGACAAATCCAATAAGTACATATTTGAATTTAACAGCACTGTCCATTAACTTGATAAAATTGACAGCTATAGACTACTTCATCAGATAAGAGTAGACTGTAAATGCTCAAGAATTTGATGAAACAGACATCAAGACAGTTCATATTCTGGTTCATAAAATGAAACTTTAAAGGCTAAAACAATAATATCTATTTTTAGAAGCCTATTCATAGATCACAAAATAATTACACTAGAAGTCACTAACAAAAAGATATTTGCAATGACTTCCAGGAAGATGGCAGAGCAGTGAGTAGTGGCAAATCAGCTTCTCTGAGATTGGGAGACCAGACACTGGGATATAGCAACTTGGGGAAGAGAAGAGGGAGGGAGGTGGATTCCAGAGGCCCGGGAACATTCTGAAGGGTGAGATGGAGCCCACAGGGAGAGCAAGGTGATAGACCCCAATGCAGAAGAGGGAGATGGCAAACCACTTTCTCCCTGACTCCTGGTTTGTTGAAAAACTGTGCATTAACTCTAACTCCCAGCTTACAGTGTGAGAGAGGAACCTTGAGCCTACAGAGATGTGGTAACAGTAGGGTACCCTGGAGGACTCGGAGAAACACACCAGTGGAACCTGTAGTTCAAGAAAGTTCAAAGAACACAAAACAGTGAATTCTGTGGGCTGCAGTGAATGTGTGTGACTGCAGTCCAAACATCCCCAGGAGAGGATGATTAATTGGACACTATTTTGAGATGGGGCCAGCTGACAAAGGAGCTGGAGCAGCCATAAGTTGGCTTTGTCTCAGGGCTCCCAGTATCTGCATGAGGTACAGCCCTGGGAGATGTCCAAGGTCAGTTAACAAAGGTCAAGCCAGCAAGAAATACCTACACTATAGTTGGCTGAACACCTTGGCTCACAAGAGACCGGGATCAGCCTGAACTTCTATGGAGCTGAATTGACAGTACACTCTATTATTAATGCAGGTTTGCTGGGATTTTACAGCACCCCATCCTGATCCTACTGCAGGCTGGCTGAGATCATACAATATGTCTCTGGTCTCTGTCTGCCTCTTTTGTCTACCAGTAACAGCAGAGACATACCCTGAAGTGAACATTACCACGGAACAGTAGACCACAGAAGATAACCACAGGCTTGAAATCATGGAGAAATCGTCCTCTTTATTTATTGTATATTCTTCTGTTTTCAGGAGTATAAATATAAAGTGACAAAGGAGATGAATGAGGCTCTAGAAAAAAATCAAATCAGAAATAATTTCTTGGTACCTTTTAGGTATACAATACGTTTACATTTATCATTGGGTGCTTATACCTGTACATGATGTATCTTGGTTCTTATTTTTTCCACATTACCTGTGCACACTTCACCCCCTCCACCCTTCCCTATTTACATAGACTTCATTTGCATTTTTATCTTTTCTCATTTTTATCCCTTCTTTCCCTTACCTTTCCCCTCCCACCATCCCTACCCCTTTGAAACTTTTCTTCATATTGTACAATTATCAATTATTCATTTTAATCATTATAATCCTTATTTACACTTTCAGTTTATCACACTAGAAAAACTATTTGGTTTTTACACATGTGTGTCCTATTTATTTCACTTAAGAGTATGGCCTCAATAATCACCCATTTACCTAGTTTCTTTATGACTGAGCAATACTCCTTTTTATTAAAAAAAAGAAAATCTTCTTTATGCAGTTTCCAGTTGATGGGCACTTGGGCTGTTTCCAAGCTTTAGCTATTACAAATTGGGCCACTACAAACATGGGTGCACATATATTGCTGTGGTATGATTCTTTTAATTCTTTTGGGAAGATACCCAGCAGGGGAATATCTGGGTCAAATGGGACCTGTAGTCCTAGTTCTATGAGGTATCTCCATACTGATTTCCACAGTGGTTGCACCAGTCTGCACTCTCACCAACAATGGACAAGCCTTGCTTTCTCCCATGCCCCCACCAGCATTTGTTATTTGTTGATTTTTTAAAAGCAACCATTCTTTCTGGGGTGAGGTGGAACCTCAGTGTTGTTTTCATCTGCATCTCTCGAATGACTAGTGATGTTGAACATTTTTTCATGTATTTATTTGCTGCTTTTACTTCTTTGTCTGAGAAGTGCCTGTTCATTTCAGATGCCCATTTTTGAATTGGGTCTTTGAATTTGGGGGGTCTGATTGTTTTCAGTTCTTTATATATTCTAGATAGTAGTCCTTTATCTAGGGTATAGCTACTAAAAATTTCTTCCCACATTGTAGGTTGTCTCTTAGCTCTGTTGGTAGTTTCTCTTGCAGAGCAGAAACTTTTTAGTAAGATGACATCCCAGTTGTTGATTCTTTCTGCTAGTTCCTGTGCTACTGAGGTTTTGTTCATAAAGTCTTTTCCTATGCCAATGTCTTCAAGAGTTCTACCTAACTTATCTTCCAGCAAGTTTAGTGTTTCTGTCTTAATATTTAGATCTTTAATCCACTTCAATCTTAGTTTAGTGCATGATGATAGGTATGGGTCTAGTTTTAATCTTTGGCAGGTTAAAATCCAGTTTTTCCAACACCATTTATTAAATAGTCTATAGCTCCTGCAATGAGGGTGGTTGACTCCTTTGTAAAAAGTGAGATGGCGGAGTATGTCTGGAGTTATTTCTGCATCTTGTAATCTATTCCAATGAACCTCCAGTCTGTTTCTTTTCCAGTACCATGCTGTTTTTATCACAGTAGCTTTGTAGTATAGTTTCAAGTTGGGGATTGTGATACCCCCAGCCATGTCTCTGTTGCTTAGAATTGCTTTTGCTATTCTAGGTCTCTCCTGGTTCCAAATGAATTTTTGGATTTTTTTCTCTAGTTCTGTGAAGTAGATTGAATTTCAATCAGCATTGCATTAAATCTATATAGTAGTTTTGAAAGTATGGCCATTTCACTATATTGGTTCTTCCTACCCAGGAGCAAGGGATGTCTTTCCATTTTCCTATATCCTCTTCGATCTCCTTTTTCAGAGTGTTGTAGTTTTCAGTGTAGAGGTCTTTTGCTTCCTTTGTTAGATTGATTCCTAGATATTTCATTTTTTTGGTTGCTATTGTAAAAGGAATTGTTTCCCTAATTTCTCTCTCAGTGAGTCTGTTATTTGTGTATAAGAAGGATATTGGTTTTTGAGTGTTGACCTTATATCCAGCTACTCTACTGCATCTGTCAATTAAGCCTAGAAGTCTTTTGGCAGAGTTTTTTGGGTCTTCTATGTAAAGTATCACATCATCAGCAAATAGTGACAGTTTAATTTCTTCCTTTCCTATCTTTATTCCTTTTATTTCTTTCTCTTTTCTAATTGCTGTGGCTAATGTTTCCAGAACTATATTGAACAGGAGTGGTGATAGTGGGCATCCTTGTCTTGTTCCTGATTTTAGCATGAAAGTTTTCAGTTTTTGACCATTTAGTATGATGTTGGCTGTTGGTCTTTCATAGATAGCCTTAATCAGGTTGAGATAAAGACCTTCTATTCCAATTTTCTGTAGGGTTTTTATCATGAATGGGTGTTGGATTTTGTTGAATGCCTTTTCTGCATCTATTGAGATGATCATATGGATTTTGTCCTTGACTCTGTTAATATAGTGTATTACATTTATGGATTTACATGTGTTGAACCATCCTTGCATCCCTGGGATAAATCTGACTTGGTCAGGGTGTATGATCTTCTTGATGACCCTCTGTATTGTTTGCCAGTATCTTGTTGAGGATTTTTGCATCTATGTTCATTAGGGAGATTGGCCTGTAGTTCTCTTTTTGGGTTGGGTCTTTCCCTGGTTTTGGAATCAAAGTAAAACTTACTTCCAGGAATGAATTTGGAAGCCCTGGTTCCCTTTCAATTTCCTTGATGAGTTTAAAGAGTAATGGCAGTAGTTCTTCTTTAAATATCTTGTAGAATTTAGCAGTGAAGCCATCAAGACCTGGGCTTTTCTTTGTTGGTAAATTTTTTATTACATTTTAATTTCACTCATTATAATTGGGGTGTTTAGAATTTCTATATCTTCTTCATTTAACTTCACCAATTTGTATGTATCCAGCAATCTGTCCATTTCTTCTGTGTTTTCCATTTTATTAGAATACAGTTTCTCGAAGAAGGTATTGATGATCCTCTGGATTTCTGCTGAGTCCAGTGTAATTTCATCCTTTTCATTCCTAATTGCATGGATATGTGACTTGTTTTTGCTTTTTTTGATAAGGTTGGCTAAGGACTTATCCATTTTATTTATTCTTTCAAAAAACCAACTCTTTGATTCATTGATTTTTTGTATCATTCTCTTAGTCTCCATTGCATTGATTTCTGCTCTTATCTTTATAATTTCCTCTCTTGTATGAGCTTTGGGTTTGTTATGCTCTTCTTTTTCTAGGAGCTTGAGGTTCTGCATCAGGTTATTTATTTGAGTTCTCTCTGCTTTTCTAATATGGATGGACATTCACTGCTATGAATTTCCTGCATAGAACTTCTTTCATTTGTCCCATAGATTCAGAAATAATTTCTGAAATAACTAAAGAGGTGATGACCATATGAAGGACACGGTTAGTGAATCTGGAGTACCTACAGATAAAGAAATACAGGATCTTAGGAAAATTATGGAAACCATGAATGCCCAACACAGGGAAGAAATGGAACCCATGAAACAGATTCAAACAGATATCCAAGCGATTAAAAATTCCACTGAAAGTACATGCAGCACAATCAACCAATGTGAGCATAGAATATCAGAAATAGAAAATAGGCTTGTAGTTAAAAATGGTGAATAGAAATGCTTCTTACAAACAGCAAGGGACCACAAAAAGTCAGTCAAATAGCTGTAGATGATGCAAAGAAGAATTACATAAAATTAATCAGAATTAATAAATATCAGGAGATAGTGAAAAGGACATTAAAAAACCTGCTCACAGAAGTAATGGCATAAAACTTTCCAATCATGCAAAAGAAGGAATAATGTAAGTTTCCAGAAATTCAACACAAGAATAGAATATTAAAAGCAGTTAGAGAAAAGAAACAAATCACCTATAAAAGCCCATCAGAAACAGCAGACTTCTCAACACAAACCCTTATGCCAAGAAAGCTTAGATTTAAGTATTTCAAGCCCTAAAACAAAATGTTCAAATGGGAAGGGGAAAGGGAAAAGAAGGGGATGAAGAATTGAGATGTATTATGTACATGTACCAACTATCCATGATGAATTTAATCATTATGTACTGCATACATGTACTAATAAAAAACTTTTTTTAAATAAAGAGTTTGAAAAGAAAAACAAACAAATAAAAAAGAAAACAACTTCCAACCCAGATTGATGTACCTTGCAAAAGTCTTTCCAAATTTATAGAGAAATAAGATATTTCCATAATAAAGAACACTTGAAGAAATTCATGACCACCAAACCAGCACTACAAAATGTTTTGAAGGATATTCTAGAAAGAGATAAGAAAGACTACAATTCCATGAACACCAACATAAGGAGTCCACCAAGCAAGGCAAGCAATTAAACAGAGGGGAAAGAAAGGGAACCAATAACAAGAAAATAACATGACAAAGATAAGTCAATACATACCAGTTACAACATCAAATTAGGTAGTCACAATCCACCAATCAAAAGAAACATTGGCAGAATGGGTCAAGAAACAACATCCAACAATATTCTGGATACAAGAAACACATTTAACTCAAAAAGAAATTAATGGACTGAAAGTCAAAGAATGGAAAACAGTACTCCATGCAACAGGAACCCCAAAAAAGGAAGGGGTAGCTATTTTATTTGCAGACAAAGTAGCTTTTAAACCAAGAAGATCAAGAGAGATAAAATCACTACAGCCTTTTTAAGGGAACAATCCAAGGATGAGAGATAATAATCATAAATATATATGTACCAGATACTAGCAGACCCAACTATATGAAGCAAATATTAATAGACATAAAAAATTAAATAAGTGCTGAAACAATTGCAATGGACCTCTTTACCCCACTGTCAGAAATAGAACACCTAGACAAAAAACCAACAAAGAAATATCAGAACTGAACCAAATTTTTGAACAAATGGATCTAGTATATGTCTACAATGTTCCACCTCACATCAGAATACACATTCTTCTCAGCTGTGCATAGGACATTCTCCAAAATGGACCATATACTAGCTCATAGACCATGCTTAAATAAATGCAAAGAATTCAAATTATCCTATGCAGTGAAATTGGAAATCAATATCAAAAAAACACCACAAAATTTCATAAACCTTCCAGAACAAACAATGGGTCACAGATGAAATTAAAGAAGACATTAGAAAGTTTCTACAATTAAATAATAATGTCAATACAACATACGGGAACTTATGGGATGCAATGAAAGCTGTCCTATGAGGAAAATTTATAGTTGTGAATTCCCACAATAGAGTGAGCTCAAATAAAAAACCTAAGGTCGTACCTCAACCTTCTAGAAAAAGAACACATTAAACCCAAAGCATGCACAAGGGAGGAAATTATAAAATTCACAGCAAAAATTAATGCAATTGAGACTAAGAAAACAATGTAAAACATCAATGAATCAGAGTTGATTCTCTGAAATATTAAGTGAAATAGACAAATTCTTAGCCAAACTTATCTAAAGAAAGGAAAGATTCAAATCCACATAATTAGGAAGGAAAAGGGTGAAATTGCAATGGAACCTGCAGAAATCCAGATCATTAAACACCTACATCAAGAAACTGTATTCTAATGAAATGGAAAACACGAAAAACTGAACATATACATAGATACATATTAACTACCAAAGCTGAGTCAAGAAGATATAAAAAAATCTAATAACCTAATATCAGTCAGTGAAATTGAAGTGGTAACTGAAACCTATCAAGATAGAAAAGCCCAGGTCCTGAGGGACTCACTGCTGAATTCTACAAGAAATTTAGAGAAGACCTAAAGCCACTACTATTCAAGCTCTTTAATGAAAGTGAAAGGGAAGCAATACTCCCAAACTTTTTCCTAAAAGCAAGCATTACTCACATACCAAAATCAGAGAAGGATCCAACCAAAAAAGAGAACAACAGCACAATCTACCTAATGAACAGATGCAAAAGTCTCAATAAGATACTGGCAAACAGATTGCAGCAAATCATCTCAAAGATTATACATCATGACAAAGTAGGATTCATCCCACAGATACAGGGATGGTTCAACATATGCAAATCAATAAATGTAATACACCACATTAACAGAACAAAAGACAAAAATTACATGATCATCTCAGCAGATGCAGAAAAAGCTTTTGACAAAGTTTTTCACCCATTCATGATAATAAAAAAAAACCTACCTGAAATTGAAAGAGATAGTCCTTATACCAATCTCATAAAAGCCACCTGTGACAAAGCAACAGCCAATATCATACTAAGTGGTCAAAAATTGAAAGCTTTCCTTCTAAAATCAGGAACAAGAAAAAAATGTCCACTATCACCATCCTATTCAATATAGTTCTAGAAAAATTAGCCACAGCAATTAGACAAGAGAAGGAAATAAAATAAAGAAGTTAAATCATGATTTGTGCATGATGTGATACTCTACATAGAAGACCCTAAAAATTTCACCAATAGATTTCTAGATTTAATAGTCAAATTCAGTAGCATAGCTAGATACAAAATCAACACTCAAAAATCAATAGCATTTCTGTACACAAATAGCAAATTCGCTGAGAGTGAAATTAGGGAATCCAAAACTTTCACAATAGCATTGAAAAAAATGAAACATTTAGGACTAAATATAATGAAGAAGGTAAAAGACCTTTACGTTGGTAACTATGTATTCTGAAAAAGGAGATCAAAGAGGATATCAGAAAAATGGAAAGATACCTCTTTTTCTTGGGTAGGAAGAATCAATAATATGAAAATGGTCATACTTCCTAAATTGTTATACAGATTTAATGTCATCCTGATCAAAATACCCATAACATACCTCATAGAGTTAGAGAAAACAATCCTAAAATTCATTTGGAACCAGAAGACACCTAGAATAGCAAAAGCAATTCTGGGCAACAAAGACAAGGGGGTATCACAATTCTTTTTTGCTTTTCCTTAAATTCTTTTATTGGTACATTTTAGGTATACAATACATGTACATTTCTCATTGGGAATTTGTACCTTTACATGATGTATCTTTGTTCTTATTTTTCCTGCATTCCCTACCCTCCCTTCACCCTCTCCACCTTTCCCTATTTACAAAGACTTTGTTTCCATTTTTTCCATTTTTCATAATTTTTCCTTTCCCTTCTTTCCTCTCCCCTGTCCCTCCCACTACACCTACCTCTTGGGGCCTTTTCTTCCTATTTTGCATTATCAATTATTCATTCTAATCATTGACACAATTTAGGTATACAATATAATGACATTCATCATTGGAAATGTGCACCTTTACATAATCTCTCTTGTTTCTTATTTTTTCTCCCTTCCCCTGCCCTCCCTTCAACCCTTCCATCCCTCCCTATTTACAAAGACTTTGTTTCCATTTTTCCATTTTCTCATACTAATTCCATTAAAATCTTTCCTTTCCCCTATGCCTCCCATTTCCCCTTCCCCTTTCCCCCTTTTCTTCCTATTTCACATTATCTATTATACCTTTTAGTCCTTATTTACACTTTCAGTTTCTCACACTAGAGAAACTATTCATTATTTATACATGTGTGTCCTATTTATTTCACTTAAGAGTATCACCTCAATGTGCATCCATTTAGCTATAAATGTCTCTAATTTATCATTCTTTATGGCTGAGTAGTACTCCATCTTATAAAAAAAAAAAAGTTTCTTTACCCAGTCTCCAGTTGATGGGCATTTGGGCTGTTTCCAAGTTTTAACTATTACAAATTGTGCTGCTATGAACATGGGATCACATATATCACTGTGGTATGATTTTTTTAATTCTTTGGGAAAGATACCCAGCAGAGGAATAGCTGGGTCAAATGGGAATTCCAATCCTAGTTCTTTGTGATATCTCCATACTGATTTCCACAGTGCTTGCACCGGTCTACACTCCCACCAGCAGTGGAGCAGGGTTCCTCTTTCCCCACAGTGCCGCCAGCATTTGTTACTGGTTGATTTCATGATAGCAGCCATACTTTCTGGAGTGAGGTGGAATCTCAGTGTTGTTTTCATTTGCATCTCTTGAACAACAAGTGATGTTGAACATCTTTTCATGTACTTATTGGCTATTTCTACTTCTTTGTCTGAGAAATATCTGTTCATTTCAGATGCCCATTTTTGGATTGGGATTTAAATTTGAGAGGTCTGATCTTTTTAAATTCTTTATAGATTTGAGATAGTAGACCTTTGTTTGAGGAACAGCAGGTGAAGATTTTTTCCCACATTGTGGATTGTCTCTTCACACTGCTGGTGGTTTCTCTTGCTGTGCAGAAGCTTTTTAATAAGAAGAGGTCCCACTTGTTGATTGTTTGTGCTAGTTCATGGGCAACTGATGTTTTGTTCATAAAATTTTTCCTGCACCAATGTCTTCAAGAGTTCTACCTAACCTCTGTTCCAGCCAGATCAGAGTTTCTATTTTAATATTTAGATCTTTAATCCATTTGATTTTAGTTTAGTGCATATAGGTTTAGGTTTTTTTCCCATTAAGTTTATTGGTACATTTTAGGTATAAAATGCAGTTACATACATCATTGGGATCCTGTACCTTTACATGAGTATCTTGGCTCTTATTATTTTTCCCCTGCCCTTGCCCTCCCTTCCCGATTTGCAAAGACTTTGTTTCCATTTTTTTCCTTTTCTCATATTTTTCCTTTTCCCTTCTTTCCTTTCCCCTACCCCTCCCACTTCCCCTGCTCCTTTAGAATTTTTCTTCCTGTTACACAATATCAATTACACATTTTTAAAATTATAATATCAAGATCTAGGAGACATTACCTCAGATTTTACAGAATTTAAAAGGATATAGAAAGCATATTACAAAAATCTGTTTTGAAACAAATTTGACAACTTCTAAGAAGTACCTTGGAAGACAAATTAATGAAACTAACTCTGGAGGAAATACAAAATTTGAATAGCACCTATTAAAGAAAGTATATTCCTAGCTTGAAAACCTACCTATATGACAACAACAGGATCATATACATTTTAACTGATAAATTACATCAAACAATTAAAGCAGAAAAAAGAAGGAACACTTCTTCCCTCATTTTAGGAAATCAACATTGTGCTAATCCTAAAACTGGATAAAGATAATAGAAGAAAAAAGTATGAACATAGATAGAAATTTGTTTAACAAAACAAACTATTAGAGGTCAGATCTGGCAGTGTGTAGAAAGTGGTTTTGTTACAGGGATGGCAGTGTTGGTTCAGCATTGCAAGATCCACCCCCAGAAGTCATCATTTTAACAGAGGAAAGGAAAAAGCCATATGATCCTGTCACTAGTTGGAGAAAAAGTATTGGATTAAATTCTACAGCTGTTCATGGTCAAAGCTATCAGGAGACTAGAAGTAGAACAGAACCTTTTCAACAGATTAAAGACATGTACTCCATACTTCCAGTGAGAATGCCTTATATGAATGGAGAAGATACAATGCTTTCTCCTTAGGGTGGGGAACAAGGGCAGATATGCTTACTCTTTATCTGTCCATTAAACTTTGAAACATAAACCACACCAAAATAGTTTGGCAATAAAATGACACAATTAAGATAGGATTGGCAAGGTAGAAGCAAAATCTTTATAGGTAGATGAAATGATCATCTACAGAGAAAATACTAAGAAATCTCCAGGAGCCCCTAGAACTTATATTTGAATTTAGCAGGATTAGAAAACACAACGTATATATAAAAATTCAGGTCTGTGTATACTTGCTATAAATGAAGAATTGGATATTGAAATTTAAAAGTTATGTAGAAGTACAAAGGACCTAGGAAAGTTTAAAAAAAAACAGTGTTGGAAGACATTTAGTACCTGATTTTAAGCCTTATTCTAAAGTTACAGTAATCAAGGCAGTGTTGATGTAAGGAAAGGCATATAGATCATTGGACTAAAACAGAGAATCTAGAAATAAAACCACACATATATGGTCCACTGAATTTTGAAAGATTATTTAACATTAGCATTTTATAGAATATAAACTCAATTCAAGAACCAAGGAAGAGACAGTGTTTGCAGCAAATGATACTAGAACACCTGGTATCCATATACAAAAAATTAACCTCAACCCTTTATTTCCATACATGACAATAACTTGAAGGGATCTATGAACCTAAATAAGAAAATCTACAAGTATAAAATTTTAAGAAGAAAATATAAGGGAAAATATTTATGAATTCAGGGTAGGCAAGAACTACCTAGCATACAAAAGACATGATGTATAAAAGAGAAAAACTGATAAATGAGATTCCATCAAAATTTAGAACTTTAAATGACATTGTTAAAATGAAAAGTAGTCCTTAAACAGACCATATTTACAATGCATATAACCTATGACCAGAATATATAAAGAACTCTTACAGCTCCTTAATAGACAACCCAATTAAGAAGTAGACCCAAGAAGATGATAAATAGCCACTACAGCACAAGGAAGGGTTGCAGTTCTAGAATCAGAAAAATACTAATCAGTACAATAACAAGATTGAATTATACACTCATTAAAGAGATGAAGTTAAAAGTTTTAAAAGCCTAGTCATGACTTTTTCTTTTTGTTGGATTCTCCTACTTTGCATTTAATTTGTCATGCCCAGTGGATTCATTCTGCTGGGCTTCCTGGGGTTGTGATCCTCATTGTCTTTTCCTAGGGCATTGTCTAAAATTTTTTGGAGTGCTTGTTTGGTATTCATGAAGTTCCTGAGGTGCTCTTTGTCATGAAAATATCTTATTTCTCCACCAATTTTGAAAGATAGTTTTGCAGGGTACATCAATGTGGGTTGGAGGCTGTTTTCCTTTAGGGCTTGAAATACATCACTCCAAGCTCTTCTTGCCTTGAGGGTTTGCATTGAGAAGTCTGCTGTGATTCTGATGGGCTTTCCTTTGTATGTGTTTTGTTTCTTTTCTCTCACTGCTTGTAGAATTTTGTTCTTCTGTTGGATTTCTGGAATCCTAACTATTATATGCCTATGTGTAGATTTTTTTTGATCACAGCTATTTGGAGTCCTATATGCCTCACCTATCTGTATGTCAAGTTCTTTTCCCCTCCTTGGGAAGTTTTCTGCCATCACTTCTGTGAAGAGGTTTTTTATGTCATCTGCACTCTCTCCTCTTTCTTCATTGATTCCAATCAGTCTTATGTTATTCTTCTTTGCATCGTCTAGCAGCTGCTGGATTGATTTCTCATGTTCTCTTACAATGTTAAAGCAATTTTTCTTTTCCTGGTCACTAATTGCAATCTTATCTTCTATATCTGAAATTCTATCCTCACATTGGTTCATTCTACTGTGCAGACTTTCAGTGGAGTTTTTAATCTCCTGGAAATCTGTTTGCATCTATTTTATGCATTCCATTTGTTTCCTATGTTGGGATTACATCATGTTCCTCAGATCCTCTATTTTTTTTATCTGTGTCCTCTCTAGATTTATTAATCATGTGTTGCACCATGAGCACAATCTTTGCTGTTATCTGAGTAATTATTTCTGATTTCATTTTTCCCAGATCCTCTTTTGTTGCCAGTTCAGAGAGTCCAGGTGGTTGAGTATCAGATTGTTCCATCTTGTTTCCCTTTGGGGTTGCTGTCCGTGATCCAGAAATCTGTTTTTGAGGCTTGTTTACATGTCCTCTCATTTCCACGGTGGGGGGGGGTGTGCTTCTGGCACCCACATGGCTCACCTTTTCTGCCCTAGGAGCTTGGGAAGGTGGCAGGGGAGCTTCCTTCCAGGTGCTGGAACCGGCTCACCTTCTCTACCCTAGGAGCTTGGGATGGCAGCAGGGGAGCTTCCTTCTGAGTGCTGGGACCAGCTCAGATTCTCTGCCCTAGGAGCTTGGGATGGTGGCGGGGGAGCTTCCTTCTATAGGTCTAGTTTTAATCTTTGGCAAGTTGAAACCCAGTTTTTCCACCATCATTTATTAAAGAGGCTATCTTTCCTCCAGTGAGGGTGTTTGGCTCCTTTATCAAAGATGAGATGGCTGAGTGTGTCTGGGATTATTTCTGCATCTTCTAATCTGCTTCACTGGTCCTCAGGTCTGTTTCTTTGCCAGTACCATGCAGTTTTTATCACAGTAACTTTGTAGTATAGTTGCAGGTTGGGGATTGTGATACCCCCTACCATGTCTCTGTTACCTAGAATTGCTTTTGCTATTCTGGGTCTCTTCTTGTTCCAAATGAATTTTTGGATTGTTTTCTCAAGGTCCATGAAGTATGCTGCTAGGATCTCAATTGGAATTGCATTGAATCTATATAGCAGTTTTGGAAGTATGGCCATTTTCACTATATTGATCCTTCCTACCCAGGAGCAGGGGATGTCTGTCCATTTTCTGATATCATCTTCAATCTCTCTTTTCAGAGTGCCATAGTTTTCAGAGAAGAGGTCTTTGATTTCTTTCATTAGGTTTATTCCTAGGTATTTCCTTTTTTTTGGATGCTATTGTGAAAGGAATTATTTGCCCTATTTCTCTCTCAGTGAGTATTTCATTGATGTAGAGGAAAACTATTGATTTTTGTGTGTTGACCTTGTAACCAGCTACTTGACTGAATTTGGTTATTAAGTCTAGAAGACTTTTGGTGGAGTTCTTGGGGTCTTCTATATAGAGTATCATGTCATCTGCAAAGAATGACAATTTGACTTCTTCATTACCTATCTTTATTCCTTTTATTTCTTTCTCTTGTCTAATTGCCATGGCTAATGTTTCCAGAACTCTATTGAACAAGAGTGGTGATAGTGGACATCCTTGTCTTGTTCCTGATTTGAGTGTGAAGGATTTCAGTTTTTAACCATTTAGTATGATATTGGCTGTTGGTTTTTCATAGATGGCTTCTATCAGTTTGAGGTAGAGACCATCTATTCCAATTTTTTGTAGGGTTTTTATCATAAATGCATGTTGGATTTTGTCAAATGCTCTTTCTGTGTCTATGGAGATAATCATATGGTTTTTGTTCTTGGCTCTATTGATATAGTGTATTACATTGATTGATTTTCATACACTGAACCATCCCTGCATCCCTGGGATGAATCTCACTTGATCAGGGTGTATGATCTTCTTGATGATCTTCTTCATTCTATTTGGCAGTATCTTATTAAGGAATTTTGAATCTATGTTCATTAGTGAGATTGGCCTATAGTTCTCTTTTTCAGTTGGGTCTTTCCCTGCTTTGGGGATCAAGGTGATGCTTGCTTCCAGGAATGAATTTGGGAGTATTGCTTCCCTTTCAATTTCATTGAAGAGTTTAAACAGTAGTGGCAGCAGTTCCTCTCTAAATGTCTTGTAGAATTCATCAGTGAAGCCATCAGGGCACGGGCTTTTCTCAGGTGATAAGTTTTTAATTACATTTTCAATTTCATTGGTTGATATTGGGTTGTTCAGAGTTTGTAGGTCTTCTTTGTTCAACTTTGGTAATTCATATGTATCTAGGAATCTATCCATTTCTTCTGTGTTGTCCATCTTATTGGAGTAAAGGTTCTGGAAGTAGGTATTGATGATCCTCTGGATTTCTGCTGGGTCTGTTGTAATTCCACCCTTTTCATTTCTAATTGCATGGATTTAGGCCTTTTCTTTCCTTTTTCTGATAAGGTTGGCTAAGTGTTTGTCAATTTTGTTGATTCTTTCAAAGAACCAACTCTTGGCTTCATTGATTTTTGTATCATTCTCTTAGTCTCCATTGCATTGATTTCTCCTCTGATCTTTATAATTTCCTCCTTTGTATGAGCTTTGGCTTTATCTCACTCTTCTTTTTCTAGAAGTTTGAGGTTCAGCATCAGGTTGTTTAATTGAGCTCATTCTGTTTTCCTAATATGTGTATTCACTGCTATGAATTTCCCTCATAAAACTGCTTTCATTGTGTCCCATAGATTCTGATATGTTGTATTGTCATTGTCATTTAATTGAAGGAACTGTCTGATTTCTTCTTTCATTTCCTCTGTGACTCATTGGTTATTCAGAAGTGTGTTGTTGAATTTCCATGTTTTTATGAAGTTGTTGCAGTTTCTTTTGCTATGGATCTCCAATTTCATCACACTATGGTCTGATGATATACAAGGGATAACTTCAATTTCTTTGCATTTACTTAAAAATGTTCTATGCATGAGTATGTGGTCTATTTTGGAGAATGACCCATGTGCAGCAGAGAAGAATGTGTATTCCAATTTTGTGGGGTGGAACAGTCTGTAAACATCTGTTAAGTTCATTTGTTCAAGAGTTCGATTGAATTCTAGTATTTCATTACTTATTTTTTGTCTAGCTGATCTATTTGTTTGTGACAGTGGGGTGTTGAGGTCCCCCACTACAATTGTGTTAGTGCATATATGACTTTTCATGTCCGTTAGTGTTTGTTCTATATAGTTGGGTGCACTAGTGTTTGGTGCATAGATATTTGTGATTATCATCTCTTCCTGTTGGGTTTTTCCCTTTACAAGGATGTAGTGTCTTTCTTCATCTCTCTTAAGCAGTGTTACTTTGAAATCTACTTGATCTGCAAAGATAGCTACTTCTGCTTTTTTGGGGGTTCCCGTCACATGGAGTATTGTTTTCCACCCTTTAACTTTCAGTCTGTGAGTTTCATTTTGAATTAAGTGTGTTTCTTGTATGCAGCATATTGTTGGATTTTTGCTTCTTGACCCATTCTGCCAGTCTATTTTTTTGATTGGTGAATTGAAACCATTAACATTGATGGTTATAACTGAAACGTATTGACTTATCATTGTCATGACTTTTTGTTTTTGTTGGATTCTCCCCCTTTGCATTTAATTTCTTGTCATGCCAGATGGGTTCATTATGCTTTGCTTCCTGCAGTTATGATCCTCATTTTCTTTTCCTAGGATATTGCCCAAAATTTTTTGGAGTGCTGGTCTGGTGTTCATGAAGTTCCTAAGGTGCTCTTTGTCATGAAAGTATCTTATTTCTCCATCCATTTTGAAAGATAGTTTTGCAGGGTACATCAATGTGGGTTGAAGGCTGTTTTCTTTTAGGGCTTAGAATATGTCACTCCAAGCTCTTCTTGCTTTTATGGTTTGTGTTGATAAGTCTGTTGTGATTCTGATGGGCTTTCCTTTGTATGTGATTTGTTTCTTTTCTCTCACTGTTTGTAGAACTTTGTTCTTCTGTTGAGTTTCTGGAATCTCAACAATTATATGCCTATGTGTAGTTTTTTTTTTATCACAGCTATTTGGAGTCCTATATGCCTCACTTATCTGTATGTCAAGTTCTTTTCCCCTCCTTTGGAAGTTTTCTGCCAATACTTCTATGAAGAGTTTATTTTATGTCATCTGCACTCTCTGCTGTTTCTTCTTTGATGCCAGTCAGTCTTACATTATTCTTCTTTGCATTGTCTAGCAGCTGCTGGATTGATTTCTCATGGTCCCTTTCAATTTTAAAGCAATTTTTCTTTCCTGGTAACTAATTGCAATCTTATCTTCTATATCTTAAATTCTGTCCTCACATTGGCTCATTCTGGTGTTTAGACTTTCAATGGAGTTTTTGATCTCCTAGAAATCTATTTGTATCTGTTTTATGGATTCCATTTGTTTCCTATGTTAAAATTCCATCATGTTCCTCAGTTCCTCTCTATAGTTTTATTAATCATGTCCTGCACTATGAGCACAATCTCTGCTGTTATCTGAGAAATTATTTCTGATTTCATTTTTTCCAGATCCTCTTTTGTTGCCCATTCAGGGAGTCCAGGTGGTTGAGTATCAGAATGTTCAATCTCATTTCCCTTTGGGGTTGCTTTAGGTGATCTGGAAGTTTTGTTTTGGGAATTGTTTATGTGTCTTCTCATTTTGACAGGTGGGGGGGGTGTTGAGGGTGCTGTTGGCACCCACATGGCTCACTTCGTCTGACCTGGGAGCAGTGGAACAGTGGTCCAGAAGCCCTTTCTTCTGTGCTGGGAGCTGTGGAACAGTGTCCTGGAAGCCCCTTCCTCTGGGCTGAGAGCTGTGGAATGGCAGCCCAGAAGCCCCTACCTCTAGGCAGGGAGTGATGGAAAGGTGTCCAGGAAATCTCTCCCTCTGTGCTGGGAGCAGTGGAATGGCAGCCAGGAAGCCCCTTCTGCTGGGCTTGGAGGCAGCATCACAATTTTTACTTGAAATTATACTAGAAAGCCACTGTGATAAAAACAGCATGATGCTGCAAAAAAAATCACTTGAGGATTAGTGCAACAGACTAGAAGATGCAAAAAAACCTCCAAACACACTCAGCCACATTATCTTTGACAAAGGAGCCAAACACCTTCACTGGAAGAAAGATAGCCTCTTTAATAAATGGTACTGGAAAAACTGGCTTTCCACATGCCAAACACTAAAACTACACTCATATCTCTCACCATGTGCTAAAATAAAATTTAAATGGATCAAAGATCTAAGTATCAAAACAGAAACACTAGGGCCAGTGATTCAGCCCAGTAGTTCCGTTGCCTGCCTCACAAGTGCAAGGACCCAAGTTTGATCCCCGGTACCAAAACAAACAAACAAATAAAAAACACAGAAACACTAAATCTACTGGAAGACAGAATAGATAGAACTCTTGCAGACATAGGTGTAGGAAAAGACTTTATGAACAAAACCTCAATTACACAAGAACTATCACAAGGAATTAACAATTGTGATCTTATCACATTAAAAAGATTTTGCACATCAAAACAAACCACAGAGTGAAAAGACAACCCATAGAGTTGTAAAAAATTTTTCCCAGCTGTTCCTCAAAGATCTAATATGTAGAATATATAAAGACCTCAAATATATCAACCATCCCCCAATATAAAGGCCCAATTAAAAATAGGCATCTGAAATGAATAGCTACTTCACAGTTGAAGAAGTACAACAGCAAATAAATATATGAAAAGGTGTTCAATATCGGTGGTAATTTGAGAGACACAAATTACTACAACATTGAGATTCCATCTCATTCCAGAATCAATGGGTATTATCAACCAATAATAAAGAAATCAACCAAAAACAAATGCTGGCATGGCTGTGGGGAAAAAGGAATCCTTCATTGTTGGTGGGAGTGTAGATTTGTGCAACCACTGTGGAAATGAGTGTGGAGATTCCTCAAAAATTTAAAACTAGAGGTTCCATTTGACTCAGCTGTTCCCCTTTCTGGTATCTTTCCAAAAGGATTAAAAGCATCATACCACAGGGATATACGTACACCCATTTTTATATCAGCACAGTTTGTAATGGCTAAATCTTAGAAATACCCCAAATGCCCATCAACAAATGAATGGAATGGATAAAGATGAGGATTTTCAATGCAATGGAGTACTATTCTACCATAAAGAAGGATAAAATTGAGAAATTTTTAGGTGCATGGATGCACCTTAAGACCATTCTCTAAGTGAAATAAATCAGACACTCATGTTTAACTATTGCATGATTTCTCTTGTGTAAGAAACCAAACATGTAACTAAAGACAAAAATGTATAATAGATATTGTGAAATAAGAAGAAAATGTTTAAATGGCAAGGGGAACAAGGGAGGTGGATGAGAGAAAGGAAGAAAGGGAAAGAAAAAAATACAAAAAATAATAGAAACCAAACTTTTGTAAATAAGGAGGGGAAGAGAAGTTGAAGGAAAGGAAGGGGACTGAGGAAAAAAAGAAGAATCAAGATGTATTATATACAAGTACAAATTCCCTATGATTAATGTGATCATTGTGTACATCTAAAGGGTACCAACAAAATTAATTTTTAAAAAGATATTTGCAATGTTTAAATACCTGGAGATTAAATAAATCTTTTGAATAATAAATGGATCAAAGAAGACAAAAAATTTCAAAAGCAGCAATAACATAGAAATATATAGCACTGCATGTATATTTTAGGTTACTGTAAAGGCTCAGGCTCAGAGCCCTTCCCTAATTCCATGATATAACATTACTCTAGTTTAGCACCACAGTGAAATACTTAAAACAAATTTTATAAAAAAAATAAGGAAATTTACAAAGATTTCACAAAATCTAGAAAAGAAATAAAAAATAGAGAAATATTCTATGTTCATGGATAGGAAGGCTCAAATTTGTCAAGATGCCAGTTCTTATCAACTTGATGTATGTATTCAATGCAATACCACTTAACATGTCAGTAACTTATAGATGTGATTAAATTGATTCTAAAGTCCGTATGAAAAGGCAAAAACTGGTTCTGTTAAGGAAATGAACTAAGAGTATTGGCATTCAAGACTTAGTAAAAAGTTAAAGAATAGAGACACTTTGATAGTGAAAGGATAGATCAATGGTCAGAATAGAGAACTCAGAAATAGGTCTACATACACATAGAAAACTGATTCTTTAATAAACAAGCAAGGTGGAAACATGGAGCAAAGACAGATGATAGAGTTTTCAATAAATAGTGGACATCCACTTGTAAAAAATAAATAATCAAGAAACAGACTTTACACCCATCAAAATTTTTTATTAACTCTGACAAGCTAACGTTTATTGAAATGTGTAGCCTACTCATATTTAGTGCGATTAATGTTATGGCTGTATTTAGGACTACTGGTATTCCTTTTCTCTTTTTCCCATTTCACCTTGTTCTCATTCAGATGTTGACTATCATAACAGATGCTGACTTCTTCATGTGTTGTGTGATTTTATTTTTTGAGATAGGTTTTCTATATTGTCCAGGTTAGCCTCAAACTCCTGATTCCAAGTTGATATACCTGCCCCAGTCTCTTTAGTACCTACATGCACCATGGTGTCTGGTTTGATTTTTTTAAATGTGTGTGTGTGTAAAACAACAGAGACTAAAATAATATTTACTATGCAGAAAATGGCATATCCCTCTTTTTGTTTTGTCACTATCATGGTGAGCAGAGTTCACTGAATATGAAGTTAAACAATACCTAGGCTTTGATGGAGCTTTACATTTAGTTCATCACTTGGCTTTAAATATTTTGAGGCTCCAATTAGCATTCTCTCTTTGTCAGAGCTTGGGTTTGAAACACTGCAGAAGACTAGATTGCCTTTATCTTGATTTTACCATTCTCCTGAAACTTTCTGCATCCTAACCAGAAGTGAAATTTGCCTTCAATTTTTACTTTTATGTTATAATTCAGTTTATCAAAGACATACCTCTTTCCATGTATTCATTGGTCAATAAGATTTTCCATTCTAGTAACTGCTCATTCATATTGCTTGTCTGTTTTTCTTCTGTTTTTATGCTTCATTTGCACATATATTTGCTCTAGCATCGTATGTTTTTACCCTAATAAATGCCTCAGGTACCCAATCTGTCATACTCCAAAAAACAAAACCTATATGTCTAAATTTCTCTGTGTTAGAGTTCATTCTCATCATAGAACCTTTCCCCCAGCTCTTTATGTACTCTTTCTTCTGATATTTTTGTAAGTGATTTCTTATAACTCAAATTGTAACATGGTAACTCAGATTATTCAAAAACCTTCCCTAACCCCATGATGTAAAGCAGCTACCAAATTATTTCTCTTTATCACTTTCCTTGTTTTTACTTACCTATTTCTTTTAATTAAAACATTTATGGTATGGTTTTATCACTAGTCTTTATAAGGTCTGGATGATTTTATTTATTTTGTTTTATCATTGTTTGCCCTCTTTATTACCCAATCCTAAGCCCTTTCCCTTTCCTAATAGGTATCCAATTTCATTTATTTAATTTACAAAAGGTGATCAAAATGTACAGTGAATATTTAAATTTAAAAATGTTTATTATAATAAAAGGCACATTGATATTAATCTCCCTCAAAATACTCTCCCTTCATTTCAGATACACTTATCCCATTGTTATTGCCTATTTATGAACCAGTAATAGAAGTCCTCCTTAGTGAATGTCTTTCAAATATGTGGTCAAAGCACAGTGAACACTGCTGCTAAGTCCCAGCCAATGGAAAGGCAGGCTTGTAAAAACATTATGGTGCAGTCTCACCCATCTTATACACTGGATCTGGCATTGTGAGACTTCTGGCTTGTACCAAAGTCAAAATTGCCATGAAAGGTAAACATTTTGAGTTGATTCAGGGTATGGAGGTAGCCATTACAGTGCAATGAACAACACTCATGAAAGAGGATTTCTAGAACTGCTTCAGAAAGTGGTAAGAATGATGGGATAAGTGTGTTTGAGGTGAGGGGCAAGTATTATGAATGAGATTAATTGCAATATGTATTTTATTGTAACAATGATTTAAATGTAAACAATCATGATATTTTTATCATAATGTATATGTTCTTTCCACTCTCATTACACTTTGCATACATTTTATCAACGGAAAAATATAATGTTATGTGTGTTGGCTTTTAATCTAAATAAATGGTAATGTGAAATAAACTTCCTTGCCTACTAAGGGAATATATCCTACCGGAATCTCTTTGCCACCAATAATGATACACCAATTAATAGTCAACTATAAATGCTTCCCATGTATGTCTATGTAAAATATCATTTGTATCAACCTGCTTTAATTCTCTACACAGCTCTTATTAATATATAATATTTTTGTTATATTTACTATTTGTTTACAGTTTGTATTTGCAGGAATGTAGAATGTAGAGTAAAAATGTGATTTGTCTTATTCACTGCTATAACTTTGTCATTTAAATGATATGGACACCCTAGGCATGCAGGCCCCAGCCAGAAGCTCACCCAGACACCAGTGGCTTGGCAGCACAGGTCCCAGCCAGAGGCCCACCCAGATACCATTGCTAAGTGCACACAGGCCCCAGCCAGAATCCCACCTGGACAACAGCTCAGCAAGAGAATCAAGAAGACAATCATTCTGAACCCAGTAACTGGCACAGTGGTAAGCAACAGAGAGAAGATCTCTCTGATGCTTGTTGAGAATTGAAGCCCACTGGAGGGGCAAAGTCACCACAATAAAGTTGAAGCAGACCGAATCAGTTTAAATGAGAAAAAAACTAAACAAGAGTCAAAACCAGGCTTGCAGATCACCAAAGGCAACTCCAAGGGGCAGCAAGATGGAACAGTCTCAAACTCAACCACCTGAATTCCCTGAGCTGGTAACAAAAGAGAATCCAGAAAAAATAAAATTGGAAATAATTTCTCAGTTAACAACAGAGATTCTGCCCATAGTGAAAGACATGATTAATAACTCTAGAGCAGACACAAATTAAAAAAAAAATTGAGGAGCTGAGGAACATCATGGAATCCCAGCACAGGAAACAAATGGAATCCATTAAAAAAGATGCAAATAGGGCTGAGGATTTAACTCAGTGGCACAATGCCTGCCTCACACATGCAAGGTCCTGGGTTCAATCACAAGCCAATGTGAGGACAGAATATAAGATATAGAAGACAGGATTGTAAATAGTGACCAGGAAAAGAAAGATTTATTAAAAATAGCAGGGGATCACAAGAAATCAATCCAGGAGCTGCTAGATTATGCAAAGAAGAATAACATAAAACTGATCAGAGTCAATGAAGTAACAGGAAAGAGTGCAAATGACATTAAAACAAACTATTCACAGAAGGAATGGCAGAAAACTTTGCAAGCAAGGGAAAAGAAATTGACATACAGATAAGTTAGGCATATAGGCCTCCAAGTAACCTCGATCAAAAAAATCTACACCTAGGCATATAATAGTCAAGAGTCCAAAAACCCAACAGAAAAACAACATTCTACAAGCAGTTAGAGAAAAGAAACAAATCACATACAAATGAAAGCCCACCAGAATCAGCAGACTTCTCAACACAAACCCTCAAGTTAAAAGGAGCTTAGAGTGAAGTATTTCAAGCCCTAAGAGAAAACAACCTCTAACCCAAAATGATGTACCCTGCAAAACTATCTTTCAAAACTGATGGAGAAATAAGATACTTTCATGACAAAGAACACCCGCAGAACTTTATGAATATCAAACTAGCACTCCAAAAAATTTTAAACAATATCCAGGAAAAGACAATGAGGGTCACAAACTCAGGAAGCCAAGCAGAATGAATCCATTAGAAACAATGAGAAATTAAATCCAAATGGGGAGAATCCAGCAAAAAGAAAAAGTCATGACAAGGATAAGTCAATACATACCACTTATAACTATCAAAGTTAATGGTTTCAATTCACCAATCAAAACAAATAGACTGGAAGAATGGGTAAAGAAGCAAGATCCAACAATATGCTGCATATAAGAAACACATTTACCTCAAAAAGAAACTCATAGACTGAAAGTTAAAGGGTAGAAAACAATATTTCATGTGACAGGATCCAAAAAAAAAAAAAAAAGCAGTAGTAGCTATACTATTTGCTGAGAAAATGAATTCCAACTGCTGCACAAATGCAAGGACCTGAGTTCGATCCCCAGTACGAAAATAAAAATGGATTCCAAGCCACACTAATTAAGAGAAACAAAGAAAACCACTACATCCTTGTAAAGGGAAAAATCCAAGAAGAAGAGATGACAATCATAAATATATATGTACCAAATACTAGTGCATCCAACTATATAAAACAAATATTGATGGGCATGAAAAATCAAATAAGCACTAATACAATAGTAGTGGGGGACCTCAAATACCCCACTTTCACAAATAGGTAGATCAACTAGACAAAAAATGAACACTGAAATACTGGAACTCAACCAAACATGGGAACAAGAAGACTTAAGAGATGTTTACAAAGTATTCCACCCCTAAAAATCAGAATATGCATTCTTTTCAGCTGCATATGGATCATTCTGTGGAATAGAGCACATACTTGCTAATAGAATATGTTTAAGTAAATGCAAAGGAATTGAAAATATCTCATGCAAATTATCAGATCATAATGTGATGAAATTGGAGACCAATAGCAAAAGAAACCACAAGAATTTCATAAATACATGGAAATTGAACACCACACTCCTGAACAACCAGTGGTAAATTAAAGAAGAAAACAGAGGAAATTAAAGAAGAAATCAGACAGTTTCTACAATTAAATGACAATCCCAATGACAATATTAGAATTTATGGGACACAATAAAAGCAGTCTTATGAGGCAAATTCATAGTAGTGAATTAGGAAAACAGAGTGAGCTCAAATAAACAACCTAATGCTGAACCTGAAGCATCTAGAAAAAGAAGAGCAGGACAAACCCAAAGCTCATACAAGGTAGGAAATTATAAAGATCAGAGCAGAAATCAATGCAATGGAAACTGAATGATACAAAAAAAAAAAAAATCAATGAAGCAAAGAGTTGGTTCTTCGAAAGAATAAACAAAATTGACAAACCCTTGGCCAACCTTATCAAAAAAAGGAAAGAAAAGGCCCAAATCCATGCAATTTTGAATGAAAGTGGTGAAATTACAATGGACTCAGCAGAAATCCAGAGGGTCATCACTACCGACTTTGAGAAACTATATGCCAATACAAAGGAAAACACAGAAGAAATGAACAAATTCCTAGGATACGTATGAATTATCAAAGTTGAATGAAGACCTAAAAATTGTAAACAACCCAATATCAATCAACAAAATTGAAAATTCAATTAAAAACTTACCAATGAAGAAAAGCCTGAGTCTTGAAGGCTTCACTGCTGAATTCTACAAGACATTTAGAGAAGAACTACTGCCACTACTGTTTAAACTCTTCAATGAAATTGAAAGGGAAGTAATACTCCCAAATTCATTCCTGGAAGCAAGCATCACCTTGATCCTAAAAGCAGAGAAAGACTCAATCTAAAAAGAGAAATATAGGCCAAACTCATTAATGAACATATATGCGAAAATCCTCAATAAGATACTGGCAAACAGAATGCAGAAGATTGTCAAGAAGATCATATACCCTGACCAAGTGGGATTCATCCCAAGGATGCTGGGATAGTTCAACATATGCAAATCAATAAGTGAAATGCACTATATTAATAGAGCCAAGGACAAAAACCATATGATCATCTCAATAGATGCAGAAAAAGCATTCGACAAAATCCAACACCCATTCATGATTAAAAAAAAAAAAAAACAACCCTAAAGAAAATTGGAATAGATGGCCTTTATTTTAACCTGATGAAAGCTGTCCATGACAAACCAACGGCCAACATCATACTAATGGTCAAAAACTGAAATCTTTCACACTAAAATCAGGAACAAGACAAGGATGTCCACCATCACCCCTCCTGTTCAATATAGTCTGAAAATAGCCACAGCAATTAGACAAGAGAAAGAAATAAAAGGAATAAAGATAGGAAACAAAGAAGTTAAATTGTCATTATTTGCAGATGACATGATACTCTATATAGAAGACTCTAAAAACTCCACCAAAAGTCTTCTAGACTTAATAACCAAATTAAGCTGTATACAAGGTCAACACACAAAACTTAATAGCCTTCCTACACACGAACAACAGACTCACTGAAAGGGGAACTCGAGAAACAACTCCTTTCACAGTAGCATCCCAAAAAATGAAATACCTAGGAATTAACCTATAAAAGAAATCAAAGACCTCTACTCTGAGAACTATAGCACTCTGAAAAAAAGAGATCAAAGAGTATATCAGAAAATGGAAAGACATCCCTTGGTCTTGGGTAGGAAGAATCAATATAGTGAAAATGGCCATATATCAAAAACTGCTATGTAGATTCAATCCAATTCCAATTGAAATTCCAACAGCATACTTCACAGAACTTGAGAAAACAATCCAAAAATGCATTTAGAACAAGAAGAGACTTTGAATAGCAAAAGTAATTCTAGACAACAAAGATAAGGTAGGGGGTATCACAATATCCAACTTGAAACTATACTACAAAGCTACTGTGATAAAAACAGCATGGTACTGGCAAAGAAACAGACCTGAGGACCAGTGAAGCAGATTAGAAGATGCAGAAACAATTCCAGACAAAGGAGCCAAGCACCTTTACTGGAGGAAAGAAAGCCTCTTTAATAAATGGTTCTGGAAAAACTGGGTTTCAACCTGCCAAAGATGAAAAATAGATCTGTATCTCTCACCATGCACTAAACTAAAATTGAAATGAATCAGAGACCCAAACATTAAAACAGAAACACTAAACCGGCTGGAAGAGAGGTTAGGTAGAACTAACTCTTCAAGACATTGGTGTGGAAAAAGATTTCATGATCAAAACCTAAGTTGCATGGGCACTAGCACAGAGAATCAACAAGTGGGATCTCTTCTTTTTAAAAAGCTTCTATACAGCAAGAGAAACCACGAAGAGCATGAAGAGACAACCCACAATGTGGGACAAAAATTTTATCAGCTGTTCCTCAGACAAAGGTTTACTATCCAGAATATATAAAGAACTTCAAAAATCAGACCTCCCAAATTTAAAGACCCAGTCCAAAAATTGGTATCTAAAATGCACAGACATGTCTCAGACAAATAAATAGTAGGTCACCCTGGCATATAGTAGAAACTCATTATAATTTGTTAAATCTTAAAAGTCATAACATAAATTAGAATATGCATTTTTAAAAGCCTAGAGACTTTTTAAAGGAACTAGGAAGAAGAAAATCTCTTGCTATATTTTTATATACTTCTTATAAGATGAAACTCATGGGAAAGAATATCTTTTCATTACTTATATGTTACTGATTAACTTATGCTTAATAATGCCTCTTCAATTTTTAGAGAATATTATAAAGTGTTTTAAAACCATTTCTGATCTGATTTTTCTATTGAACTTCTGAAGTAAGAAGCATAATGATTTTATTTCCATTTTACTGCAGAAAATACAAAACTTGGAGAGGTTTTGATTCCATATGGCTAAGTGTGGCAGCTTGAATGCAAAATTCAGAGCTACTACCTCCTGACTATCACTCACTATGATCCCACCACTAGTCATGGAAAAGCAAGCATAAACTTTGGCAGCCCTTATACAAATAATATAATGAAGTTCAAGGATATCCAATATAACAAAGTGTCACTGAATAAATCATTGAATTGTATTGACAAAGGTGAAATATATTTTAAGATTCCAAATTGTACCTCTTATTTACAATTAAAATACAGATATTTTACAATGTTTAATTCACATTGGTGTTTGGAATACCCAAAATTTTATACTGGTGAATCTTTGCTTTTTACTCACATTGACACAGTAATGAACACAAAGATTTTCAGACAGGTAACTAAACAATTTTATGATCATTTTTGCCATTCAGAATGATGTTTCTAAAAATAACCATAGAGTAAGACAATAAGACACAGCAGTTTTAGCCACAAAAAACAAAGTTTACATGTTACTAGTTAGGGAATTTATACCTACAGAGCTGCAAAACGCATGAAATCCCACTCCCAGAATAGGCAATGTAAATTATCAAAGAGTACAGATAATACTGTGCACCATAGAAGCCATGAAATAGCAAAACAGCAAAGTTTAATGCTTATTATTCTTTTTGATTCACTTCTTTGCCTTAGCATATATTTTGATATTTCTCCACGTTGATGAATACTATATATGTAGTTTCTATAATTCTCACTGACATAAAATATTTCTTTTTAAGAATATACCAAACTTACTCATTTATTCTACCATTGACGGATGCCCTGGTTCACTTGTGCTGCTGTAAAAAGAAAGTACTGAGGTTGGGTAATCTGTAAATATATTACACAGTTTTGGCCACTAGGAGATGCAAGATCAAGGTGCAAGCCCTTGGTGCTTAGTAAGGGCCTTCTTGTTGCATCTTCACATGGCAGAAAGGAAAAAGAGCAAAAAGGGATGAACACTGTATCCTCACATGGCAGGAAAGTGGAAGAAAAGAAACAGTTCCTCAAGATCTTTTTAAGGGCTCTAATCTCATGTGTAAGAGCTCTACCCTACTGACTTAATCACTTCCTCACACTGATGATAAACTTTCAACATTTGAACTTTAGGTGATATTCAGACTATAGCAATGTATATTTGCAGTTTTCAAATTCTTCACTATTATAGCAAAATATTTCTATAAATATCTTTGCCTATTTAAATAACACATATTTATGAGTTTCTCTAGGTTATTTGCCCACTAGTAGAATTGCTGGGTAAGAGATTAAATAGTTTTTCCATATGTGAAGACAATGCCAAACTATTTTCCAATTTGATCATGCCAATTCGTACTCTCGCCACCAACGTATGCTTGTATTTTGTACATAATTGTTAACCCTTATAATCATCAGACTTCTAATTTTTCTTTAATATGGTAGAAATATAATGGACAATTATTTCAGTTTTAATTTATATTGCCCATTTTACTGAAAATCTTTTTATATATTATTTTGAACACATGACTTTCCTATTTTGTGACATTTTCAGTTCTGTGTACCTTTACCTTAATGATTTATTGCTGACAGGCATTCAGTGGTAATTGTGTTTTTTCTTACCCTCTTTTAACTGCACTATGTTTTGTTCTTGTTTCATTGATGTGTATCAAAATGTGGATATCCTTTCACTTAACCTACTTTGGATTTGTTGTGTTCTTAAGTCTAGATGCTGAAATATTTCATTAAATCTGGAAAATTCTTTGCCATTCATCCTCAAATATTCTGTTCTCTGCTCTCCTTTCCTTCTAAAACTCCAGTTGGGTAAGTGTTCAACTTCTCACCACCTCAATGCCTGTTAACCTATCCTCCATATTTTTCGCCTCTTTGCCTGTGTGTGTATGCTGTATTCTGGGGATTGTCTTCAGATTTGTCTTTCGGTTTACTAAGTCTTTCTCCTGTAAGATGCATTTTGGTTTTCAAATTCTTTAGGATACCCTGAGAATGTTTTATCCCAATTATCTCTTTTATTTCTAGAAATGTATATTCTTTTTTCTTGAAACTATTTGGTTATTCGGTATAGTTCCTTATCTCCTAAACAAATTTTCAAATTTATCTTTCAGTTCTTATGAGATCAACTATATGTTATAATTGTGTCTGATATTTTATTGTCCTTGAAATCTTTGAGTCTGTTTCTACTGGTTTCTCCTTATGGTATCTTCTTTAGTTATTACTGACTATAGGCTGCTCAAATGTTTTAGAGTTTATTATGGAAAATCATTGAGAAATGGCATGGTGATGGGTTTCTGAAAAGATTTGCATTTGCTTCTGCCAGGTGGTCTCTGAGACACCAACTCTTTGAGATCACTCTAAATTAAATTCTCAGTTTGAGGTTTGTTAGACCACCTGTGTGCTGTGTATTTAGGCTTCAAATCTATATGAAGACTGGTTCACACTTATAAATTCTCTGAAGTGTTGCTTTGCCTTCCCTTCACCACCTGTGGTTGAATGAGATGATTTGCGTATTAAGTCCATGATTAGGAGAGGCGGCTTTTTCCAGCTTTTTTACTAAAGTCATTTGAATCTTAGCTTTCAGGGAAGGATAAAGATTTCTTCAAGTGGGAAGACTTTGATTTTGTTGCCACCTTTTTTGAGCTATGTAAGACAAAAAAAAAAAGTTCATGTTAATTAGTTCATAAACTTTTCTGAAAGTAAAATCCAGCTGCAGTGGCTCACTTCAGCGGCTCACTTATTTCTCAGTCTTTAAATGGAATTCTTTAATATCTTGCCAACACATTGATCTTTTAAAGAATTGTTTTTATATCTTAACCAGGAACTATGCTTGTTTTCAGTGCCAGAAACAAAAGTTCTATTGGTTTTCTTTAAAGTCTTTTTATTTTCCAGGTGGTCTCATTTCGTAGTTAAAGAATCTTACCCTCCTATGCAACTCCATGCGACAACAGAGGCAGAGATTGAAGTATTGCTGCTGCAAACTGAGGTGTGCCACTGAGGGCAGGCAAACTAGCAGATGCTATGAAGATGTGAAGAAGAATTCTCCTCTCCAGGTTCCAGATGGACCATAGCCCTGTTGACACTTGACTACTGTGAGACAATAAGTTTCCTTTGTTGTAAGCCACTTATATTGTGGTACTTTGTTACTACAGCTCTATGAAACTAATATAGTCCCCATTTCAAACAGTCAGTCTATTTGTAGTGACAATATTGTAAGTATAGGCGATGCTTTATGGACATTAGAGTTTCACCTGAGGAAAAAAAAAGAAGGAAAAGTAGTGTTGAATTTGTCAGTCAGCAATAGCCAGAGTGATTATGATCTATTATTTGTACACATTCATTGATGTTTCACAGGCTGTTATTTGAAACACTTTTCATCAAAGACTTAGCAACAATTTGTTATATACCTGTGCAAACCAATGCCTTATAATACTTAGGGACAGCTCCACAGAATGTTATTACAATTACAAAGCAAGGTGATACAATGCTGTTCCTTTCAATTACTAGTTGAAATAAAAATGATTTCCAGCCTGACTTCAGCAACTAGAAGCAGAAAACAACAAGCCAGAAAAATGAGGAAAGCTCTCATAAAGACAGCAAGGGGCCATTCTATAATTTCCTAATCTTGGATTTCTCAAAAGATCCAAGAAAAAATGACCTTGAGGCTGTTTAGATACAGATGCTCGTCAACATAGGATGCTGTTGCAACCCTATAAACCCATAATAAATTGAAAACATCATGTTGAAATGTATTTAATACACCTAACCTACCAAACAGAGTATCAGTTGACTGCACTTGGGATCATGTGGCTGACTGGGAGCTATGGCTCTTTGCCACTCCCCAGCATTGGAGCAATGTATCATACCACATGTAGCTAGCTCAGGAAAAGATCAAAATTCAAAATCCAAAGTTCTGTTTCTACTGAATGTGAATGACTATCATATCACTGTAAATTTTTTAAATTGTAAGTTAAGGACTGGCACGTGGTTTAGTGCCAAAATACCTATCATGCATGAGGCCCTAGGTTCAATCCCCAGAATAATTAAGTATGCTGTGACTTGTAATAGTTGGATTTAATGAGAAACAAGATATCCAAATGTATTTTCTACTTAGCAACCCATGAACATAGGTAGAGCTATATTTATTAATATTGTATTTTGATGAAAATTTCATGTTTCCTTAAATGTATGCTTTATCTTGCCTTTTATAGTTCTCCATACTTGGAAGTTATTGTGTTTCAATAGCTTCTGATGGGCATTTCCATTCTCCAGGAAGTACTGGTCTTCCAGAAAATTTTCCGGTTCCCACAGCTCCATTTCTGTTCCACCACATGGTACAAAGAACTGTCTGTAACCTGCGCTATAAGACCCGTCCTCTTGCTCATTCCTGATCATGCCAGAACTCATGATTTTTTTCCCTAGTGTTTTAAACAACATTGTTTTAAGAATACATACCAATAACACAATGACCTCTATGTTGCTATATCCAGTAATCAATTCCTAATGCTTATCTCATTTGTGGAGTTTGTCACAGATAATCATACCCATGGGCAACAAGTGCTTTCTCATCTGACTTAGAGGACACCACAGACATGTGTTTCTCTCTCACTGGCCCCTCTCGCTGCATTGGTTATTTTTCTCTTGGTCTTTCCTTATTGAACTGACCTCTAAGCATTGAGACGGTGTGTTAGTTACTTTACTCGTTGCTGAGACAAAATGCCTGACAGCCAAAGTTAAAGGAAAAAAGGTTTATTTTGGCTCACAGTTTGTAGAGGGTTCAGTCTATAGTTGGCTGGCTCCAAGGAAGGACGGATGGCAGAGGAGCATTGCAGAGGAAAAACAGTGCATCATATGGCAGGCAGAAGGCAGCAAGGAGCCAGCAGTGAGCCACAATCAGCAAGCCTACTTTTCCATTTTATCCCATTGAGGCTACAAGCCTTTTGGGTGGTGCCATCCATACCTAGGGTGGTGCTTCTGTCTTCAGTAAATCCATTCAGCTACAACCAGAACTATGCTAATTCCAATCACTTTACTAATTTAGTATCACATACCCTTAATCCCAGTATCACACCCTTAATCTACATTCACACATTCTAGATCCAGCCACCTCTGAAAAGCCCCAGCTGTGACCACATGAGGCTTTGGGGGGTACAATCTAGATACAGTATAAGCCAGAGTAGATGATTTAGTCTGTGTCCTTGAACTTCATTTTCTGCCTTCATTCAGTCCCTAAATGTTTCTACCTAGTCTCAAGGCTTTAAATTCAACCTAAAGGACCATCTATGAAGAAATACTACCAGCTCAGATGTTGCTCCAGAATTTTAGATTCATTTGTTCAACCATGATGTTTAGAAAATATTATGGCTTATATCTAGATGTTCATGTGTGGGGCTTTGGGAAGTGATTGGATCGCAGGTGTGTGACACTGGACAGTTGGTGTGTGATCCTGGATTAGTCCACTGATTAGTTTAGCATAGTTCTGGGTGTGGATGATGGAGTTTATGAAGAGGAAAGACCCACCCTGGGTGTGGGCAGCACCAAAAAATAGGTTTGTAGCCTGGAAGAAAAGGGAAAAAGAAGAAGGAAGTCATGGTGCTTCCTGTTTGCCATGCCATGAACTGTTTCTCCTCTGCCACGCTCCTTCATCGACCCTGCCTTAAAACCAGCTGACTACAGACCGAAACATCTGAAAAATGTGAGCTAAAATAAATCTTTGCTCTCGTAACTTAGGGGTATTTGGTTATTTTGTCACAGCAATGAGAAAGTAACTAAGTCAGTAAACATCTAAAATAACAGAATAGTCTAAAGCATCTAAAAAGTGAGAAGAGTATGTTTAAAATGTAATAAAATATTTTAAAATGAAGGGAGATAACTGCCCAGAAAGAACCAAAAGTCAGAATGATTAAAACATGTGAGAAAAGGAACAAGAAATTTGGAAATATATTCAAGAAATGAAATAATCTACCACTAGAAACTCTAGAACTACACACTGGAGAATTGAAAAGGTCATTACAAAGAGGAATAAAAACAAATAATTTTTCTGTAATAATAAAAATCTTAAGTCTATATGAAAAGATGCTCTAAAAGCACACAATTTAAAAAAAAATCATGTCAATGTAAATCATAATGAAATATAAGATCTCTGGACATAAAGAGAAGATCCTGTTTCCAGACCAAAAAAGAAAAAAAAAAAAACAGTAACAAGAAATAGTAGTCATTATAATGGCATATGGTGTTGAACTTTTTGAAATAGTTAACACTGCAAGCTAAAAAATAATACACTCAACAATGATTTATTGAGTGCCTGTTCTGCACCAGGCATTATTCCTGGTGCTGACAACAGAAAGATGTCTTTGAAATTCTGAGTGAAAATTATTTCCACTGTTAAGATAGATATTCAAGAAGACTAAAGTATAAAAACCACAACTGTACCCCTTAGGAACTCTTAAAGAAGCTACTGTACCATGTGGACCACCAATATAAAGCTTTTAAACCAAGAAGGAGAAATCAGGAGTAAGGGGCAGACTTGTCAATACAGTTGGAAGGGGTCCATAGGACCAAAAAAGAAAAGTGTTTGGTCTCCAGGGGAGATATCTTGGAGGTGAAAGAAAACAGAATGCACTAATTAGTTGTTCTGTTTAACTATTTTGAGAAGAGCTTCAGAATTTTACTAATTTTGAAAATCCAAATTAAATGTGTTGAAAGTAGCACCCTTTGGAGGAAGACTTGCAGTGAGATACCTCTGTTTTTTTAATTAATAGAGTAATATTTGACTTCTAAGCTATGGTTATTTGTTGTATAATAAAAACAATGAATACTCATTTTAGAAGAACCAAATTAGAAATAAAATTATCCCTATCAAGGCAAAAACAAAATAGCATTTTTTTCATTAAGCCTCACTTAGTTCCAAAAAAGATGAAACTTATTGCTTTGCTTTCAAATAAACTTGGTACTTTCCTTTCTTTCAGGATTAGTACATCCACTTTAAGATATTTTGAATAGATGCACATTTTTTGTACACAAAAAGCAGATTTTTCCAAGTAAGGACTGAAACAAAGTTTATGTTGTCCATTAACAATTACATCACACTATGCAGCCTGCATTTTCTTAAGAATGATGATAACCTATTTATTTCACTTATGAGTATGGCCTCAATATGCATCCATTTGGCTATAAACGTCTCTAGTTTCTCATTCTTTATGGCTGAGTAGTACTCTAGTTTATTAAAAAAAAAAACCCACATCTTCTTTATCCAATTTCCAGTTGATGGACACTTGGGCTGTTTTCAAGCTTTAGCTATTACAAACTGTGCTGCTATAAACATGGGTGCACATATATCTCTGTGGTATGATTCTTTTAATTCTTTTGGGAATAGTTTCTCTAGTGTGAGAAACTGAAAGCATAAATAAGAATTAAAATGATTAAAATGAATAATTGATAATTTTAAATAGGAAGAAAAGATCCATAGGGGTAGGGGTGGTGGGAGGGGAAGGGGAATGGAAAGGAGGGAAAGGAAAAATTATGAGAAAAGAAAAAAAACTGGAAACAAAATCTGTGTAACTAGGGAAGGGTGGAGGGGGTGAAGGGCACACAGGTAATGGGGAAAAAAATAAGAACCAAGATACATCATGTACAGGTACAGGCACCCAGTGATAAATGTAAATGTATTGTTTACCTAAAATGTACCAATAAAAGAATTTAAGGGAAAAAAAAGAATGATGATAACGCTTTATCAAAGCAAGCCAAACTGATTATTAATTATTCATGTTTGTCTCTTAGTTCACAGAGAATTACAGAACATCTGGAACCAACCAGGAATGGAGCTCTATGAAGACTACGTCCATGTTAACTATAGACAGAAAAATGTTCCCACCTTGCTTCAACCACAGGTGTGGTTGTTTCCTTCCTAGATTTTGATGTGCTTGCGATTCAACTGACTGACTACCAAGTGCCAAAGACATTCTTATATTTACTACCTATAATTAAAATTCAAGATAAATAATTTTAAAACCATAGGGAAAACAGGCAGCTTTGATCAATTTAAAGTCAAAATGTTACTCTTGGGATACAAATTTCTCAGAGTACATACAGTGAGAATTTAACATCTGTAGAATCAACATGGTGGTAAAAACATAAAAATTTAGAAGTATTAATGTATTTATAATGTGAATAATCTTTTCACCCCAGGAAACCTGAATTCAAAAATGGTTAACCACAAAAGGGAAAATATCTTGGGTGGTCTTACTCTAGATATTTCTCCTTAATATATTTGGGCAAAGTACAAAACCACCAAGGAGTCTGGCATGACACACGGTGTCTTCCTAGAAGATGCTTGGGGTTAAGTAAGTTGTTAATCAGACACAGGTGGAGTAACTGTGGCGAGAAGCTTGTGGAGAGGTTTACCAAGTACCAGGTCATAACTGATGCCTTCTTCTTGAGGAAGGGTGATTTAATAGAAGCCAGCCTCCTTCAAAAGTCTTAGTTTTTCCTGATTCCTTTTTATACGTACAACTAAAACTTATAAGCATTATACATAAAGCACTCTAAGAAGATCTGTAAAGATGGGCAGAGGAAAGATGACCAGCAAGGCACCTCAGTAACTGAAGAATGGTGATATAATACCTTCACATATGCCAGCTAAAAATGGCATCTTGCAAACATCTATGGGTGTAAATAGTAAAAAGCCTCCAGAGAAGCTTGCAATGTCTAATCAATAAACTATGAAATATGTAGCCTCACAAGCCTGATCAAATACCATAAGAAGAAAAAACGCAATCCCGTCTCTACCCACACCAACAAAGGCTGAATAGCTAGTTTCGGCTTCCACTTTCAAGTTGTAAAAAGATGTTCCTTTCCCAGTTTCCCCTCCACTTTCGCCAGCGTGGTGTCAGAGAAAGTTTAGTGGGAATTTGGGACAGGGAGATCTTCAAGCTTTCAGAAACTAAACAATACACTTCTAAATAATCTATGCTTAGCAAAATTATACAACTGATATCTGGTACCATTACTCATTTTCAGAATTTTCTTGGTTACTTTAGATATTTTGTAAATGTAGAAGGAGCTTGTCATTGTATATGAAAAATACTGTTGTGATTTTGATAGCATTATATGGAATTTGATCATTTTTTCAAAAATTAACATCTTCATTATTCGAGTATTCTCATAGATTATGATACGCCCATTTGTTAGGAGTTTATGTGGTGGTTCTTCAGCAGCAATTTATAATTTTATATGATTCTATATTATTCCAGTTATATTTATGTCCAAGCTATATACTGTTTTGTGTAAATAAGAGGCATTTTGGGCACAATATTTTCTAATTGGTTATCATCAATGTATAAGAAAATTCTTAATTTGCATGTGTTAATCTTTCATTCAATTGCCTTTTGAATTGTCTTATTAAGTCTGGTAGTTTTTGAGTTATTTTCCCTGTGTTGTCTAGGTATAAAAATGCACTGCTGCCAATTAAATACCACTGTCCTTGTCAGGGTGTTCTGACCTCTCTGAGGTCTTTCTTTAAGGAAATGATTTTTAAAATAAAGAAAAACCCTCATTTGGAATTTGGAATTTTAAATATCACCCTTAAATTATTTTTATTATGCTTTTCTGCAGTGTAAATGATGGGGAAGGGGTTATTAGAAAATTCTGTATTCATACTGTGGCATTATGAGATCAAGCACAGGTCTGAGTTTGGCTTGAACAGCATATCACAGACTCCTCATCCCTGAATTCAGTTACTGTGTAAAAGGAGCAATGCCACTTTTGAAATGTGGCCCACTGGGTATTAAATGAGAACTCAGGTTGGCAGTGTTATGGAGTCTTGCCCTGAGCAAGCAGCAGTGCCTATTAAAATTCTGGCATTTTGATCCTTACTTACACAAAATGTATAATAGATAATGTGAAATACGAAGAAAAGGTCCAAAGGGGAAGAGGAAGGGGAAGTGGGAGGGGTAGAGAAAGGAATAAATATGAGAAAAGGAAAAACATTGAAACAGTTTTTGTAAATAGGGAGGGGTGGAGGGGTTGAAGGGAGGGCAGGGGAATGGAAAAAAATAAGAGCCAAGATGTATCATGTAAAAGTACAAATTCCCACAAGACCAGTTAAATTTATATATACATATATATGCATATATAATTATATGAATAGAGTGGTGCCTCGGTTCACAAATGCTTTTGTTTGGGAACAATTTGATTCTCAAACAGAAGCGTTTGTCAAAATTTTGTTTTTGTTTGCAAACTCTGCAACAAGTGATGAACATGACAGCGACCATCTTTCCCACACAAACACACGTGTAGCCATCTTTTCCAGAATTGTGGAATGAATTAAGTTAGTGAACAGAGGTATCACTGTATACATAAAATATGTATCTGTTGGATATACACATACTTTTCTGTAACGTGATTTATGTCATTCATATTTGTCTTGACTCATCTCTGAGTACTTCCAGTACAATAGTAGATTGTGATGTTCATAGTGAGTCTTCCTACTTTTCTAAATTTCTATTTCATTGAACTGTACATAAAAACAAATTGTTTTTCCCCAATTTTTAAAGCTTTTTTTTAAATTTAAATTTAAATTTTATTTTATTTTTTTGGTACTGGGGATCGAACTCAGGTCCTTGAGAGCTTTCGAGGCAGGCGGCGGAACCACTAAGCTAAATCCTCATCCCCTTTTCCCCAATTTTTAATACTGTCTATGTGATTTCTTTTCTTTTTAAGATAGGGTCTTGCTATGTAGTTCAGATCAGCCTTGAATTCACTATGTAGCCCAGTTTGGCCTCAAACTCATAGTGATCCTCCTGCCTCAGCCTCCTGAGTGCTGGGATTACAGGCATGTGCCACCACACTCAGCTTGTTTGATTAATTTCACCATTTAATTTTATGCATTCATGATTTTTTTTTTTTTTTGGTACTGGGGATGTAACTCAGGTCCTTGTGCTTGCGCAGCAGGCAGCAAAACCACTGAGCTAAATCCCTAGCCCAATTTTATGCATTCATATTTTTATTTTTGTTGTGCATTTTTATTTCTCAGCTTTCTTAATTTTATACTTATTCATTTTAACATATTTCTTGTTTTCAAATAGCAAATTTGGCATTATTCAGGCATCTTGTAAAGAACATCTTAAAATTTTTAAATTGATATTTGGTTTATATTGTATTGATATACCCTTTAATGGAATTATGAATCACACCAAGTTTGAAGATAAGGGAAGATGACCCTGGATAAACTCTGATACAGGAAAGCAAATAAATACCCATTACTTTTCAAATGAGTCATAAATCTAAATTATGATGAGCTTCACAGAGCATAGGTGTCCCCAGGGATTAAATGAAAAGCACTTGAGTTAGGAACATTGTCCTTGGCTGAGGAAAAAACAAAACAAAAATAAAAAACAAAATGAACCTTTATTTCCAGTGATGGACTTTGTTTATCTAAGCCAGTTGCATTTCTAGGTTTACTCTCTCTTCTTTGTGGTAGTTTGAAGATTAGAAGAAAATTCTTCACGGATCCTCAAAAACAAAATATAGTATTCTCATTTACTGAAAAACACAAAAACAGTCAAAACAAGAGATAAAAGATGCAGATCAACATGCTGTCAAACCAGACTTTTAATCACTCCTTATTTACAGAAACAAGTCTATAAATATTTTGCTACTATAGGACAGCAGCACCCTTAGCAATACAAGAACATTGGAAATGCTGGTGTCTCTGATGTTGAGTACAAAACATGGGCTATAGAACTGCTCGAGTAATATCATGATCTAATTAAAGGAAATCACAGGACCTTTCAAGCTTCGAGGTGATGAGGGAGTGCAAAGTACAACTGATGAATCAGGGATGTAAAATTTCTCATTGGAAGTAACTAAATATACAATTTTTTTCTCTTTACTCATCATATTCACCATATGGTGAACTTTACTGATGATGTAACAAGGTAATTATCTAAATCAATTTCAAGTGAAAATAGTTTGTATTACAAATGGGTCTGCCAAACCCCTAAACAATAGACCTTACATGATCATGGAATTCTAGGGTTCTAAGGGACTGTTTTCTAGACTTCTAAATTGAATTATAAGGCACCCTAAGCACTAAAAAATGAATCCAGAGCATGAAATGCCTTAGTCTCCACCCTGTGTTTCACATTCACACAGCTTTGGGCAGCCTAAACTTATCTCTGTTGCTAGGAAAAGTAGAGAAGTTTAAAACCTGAAAGCCCAGAGTAGTAAGGAGCTGACAGAATCCCCATCTGCCCAAGTTCTCTCTGCAGTGTCTAGTGGAAGAAATGAGCTGAGTGACAAGAGACCTGTCCGTGGCAGTGGTGGTTAAAGAAAATGAAATGAATGTGGCTTGGAACTAGATAATATTTTCCCACTGGCAGTGATCTCAACAGCACAAAGAGGACACGTCAGAGGGTGAGCTCTCACTCAGCCCTGTTTTTCAGACACCAGGCCTCAGCTTTCCCAGCAAATTTCTCAGATATGCTGGCCACCTCAGGACACACAGCAAAGTTTATAAATACCTTTTCCTGTTCCTATGCCTGTTCACCTGTAAAACTGTAATGACAAACAGAAGAACACATGAGCTCTGTTTTTTAACATAACATAACCACAAAATGATGACTCCTAATTGCATTCCCAGTGAGTCTTAGCTCTGGCCATTGACTTACATAAAATAATGCCTCTTGCTATGAAATGCCAATAAATATGCAATTCATGTACAGTCTAGCTAAAAGTCTGGTGAGAGTCATGACTCCTCTTACTGATAGAGGCCAGGAAACTGCAAAGACAATAAACTTTGGCGTCTGCTCCAGGCAAACTGGCTGTTGCCAAGGCGTACTCTTCACATGTCACTTGAGTCTCTGCCAAGCCATTAGTCATTACACATTTGGCTCCAATGGCATATTAGAATGGAGTGGACTCAGGACAGAAAGAGAAATACCAACTTATGTTCACTTAGGTAAAAATTTTCAGCCTTTTCCCTTCCTAGGAATGATTCATTTAAGACAAAAACTAAAATCATTGTTAGCTAATCTTTAAAGTCACTTTTCCTGTAAAAGTACACAGTAGTTATTAACAACTGTTTAAGGAAAAAAAGATGAAAGCTAAAGAAAAGATGAAACTTAACACAATAAAAATGAAAGATATCATTAGAGTGATTAAACCCATCCCCTCAGAGAATCAGCTTGCCTCTTTCTTTTCCTATTTATTTTTGTACTTTCAAGACGCTTCCCCACTGGTCTGTTACTTAACAGCATGACTTCCCTCTCTGGGTACTATCATCAGCCCTGTTGCCCAAAGAATCCTAGAAGTGCATTTTTAAGGCATTATCTTCCTGTAAGTTGTAAGCCACTGAGATTAATAGCATCTCTACCGGAGACACAATAATAAAATGCAGCTGACCATTAAAAATAACTCATTTAGTTTGATTTCCAAACAATGCCACGACCTGCTTTGCAACTGTCAATTAAGTTCAGATATCTACAATGTTAAAAGCATTAAAATGAACATATAAATTAATCTCTCTATTTATTTCCAGTTCTTAGTTTTCAATTACAAATGACAGACGGACATTTCAAGCTAAAATTTTTGGAAATAGTCAAAACAACTTTTGCTAATATAACTAAAACTTCAGGAGTATACTGACTTCAAATACAGCAAATATGGAGACTCAGTGTCTCAGTCGAGTTTCTGTTTGCAGTTTATTCCCTCTGACAGAAAACAGGCTTTGCATTAATTAAAAAAGGTGGATGCATACATTTCCTGCTTAGGTTTTATGTCATTCTTACAATTTTCAATGCTACAGAAAAAGAGGTACTTTGGATCTCCAATTCTCATGTAACAAATTTGGGGGAGGATTCTTAATGTCTGCACGGCGACATATTCTCATTTTAAAAAGCATCATCTTGGACATGGAGATGGACTCTTTGTGGGTCCACCTGAGTGCTGAGCTCACCCTTTACTTTAGTGGGAGGGGATATAGAGCTTGTGCTCACCTCAGTCATTTGACAGAGAGATATACTTTGACACTGCTATGTGCTCTCGCTGCTCTGATTTTAGAGAATCCAATTGGGAACAAAGATGGCCTCTATAGAACCAAGAAGACCCGTGTAAAGTTATTGGTCTCAATAATGAAAGTTCAGAGCCTGACAAGAGGGAGAGTAGACTGTAACACAGTGACTCTGGGACAGCCCTGCCCATCCTGGATTGGTGAGGTCCCTTGCTCACCTTGCCCTTCCTGTCTTCTTGATTCTTTACCTTAAAATTAGTCCCAAGAAACTGTTGTCATACTGGCTTCTCATGTTTCCAAGGGAAGGAGAAACTTCAGCACACCTTTGTTTGGAACTGGGGAGAGCAGGAAATGTGGCCAAGGTGGGTAGGTGCCCAGAGCAAGACCATTTCTCAAGGCCTGCTGCTGTCCTTCCTTTCTTGCAAGTGGGTTTCAGGGCACACCGACATCAGGACATGTGTATTCTTGCTCCTGTACCATAAGAGAAACTACTGCCCGTGGCAAGCCAGCTCCTTCTCCACTTGGCTGATTCAAGATGGTCAGACTCTATTTCAAACAAAAAATATCTTCTTACCAAAAGAAAAAATATTTATTTTATTCTTCACGATTTTATTTATATAAGAAAGTAACCTCAAAACAGAAATAATAAATGAAGAGAAAATATCCATCTAATTTTATGTTATATATTTGTACTTTAGAAAAATACTTAGCCACAAAGAGGGGTGGGGAGGAAGGAAAAGGAGAGAAAGAGAGAGAATCTAAAATTGTGTATAAATGATAAGTTGCCCACTCAATATCTTTCATAATTTTGCACTTAAATGATTTTTTAGATATCTCTATCTTAAAATTTAAGAGAATTAATCTGTGATGGAATTTTTTAAAAACAGACCAACAATCTAATTCTAATACCATCAGAATCTAAAATACTTTCACAATATGAAGCAGATGTTTAATTCATGAAGCCATCCCATCTGGGGTTTTAAATGTTATTTGAGGCAAAAGAATCCCCTAAGTTTTTCTATTGAAGATAACTTAAATATTGAGAACTGTTATTTTAAATTTTAATATAGGATCAGGTTAAATGCCAATTTTTATATAATTTGGCAAATTTTAAACTCTCTCAATAAGAAGGAAATTCACTTTCAATTTCCATAAGAAATAAGTACTAGTTTGCTTCTCTCTTGTCAGTGGAATATTATGTTATTTAGATGACAAACCATAAAAATGATAAGTAAAAAAACCAAATATCTGAATTTAGTGTTTTCAGAAAATAACACCAATTCCCATGGAATGTGGCCTCATCTAACTTTTCCCATTTATTCTATTACTCATACTCACCTCAGTTTTCTGCATCCCTTTTCCCTTTAAGAATCTTGAATTTTAGGAAAAAATTGGACTATAAATTATTTCATGAACCAGAAAAAAATTCAAGTAAATATATTTTTACAGTTCTACTTCCTGACCTCAGAAATGTATCTTCTAATGTTCTTTCTTTTTTCCTACTATAGAATAAAACTGGTATGGTATATATTTATTTTTAGCATTGTTTTCAAAATCTAAACACTTGTTTTAGCACTGCTCATGTGTATACAATGAGTAAATAAACATCATGTATGTATAGGAATCATGTATAATCAACTTCATCTCTATATAAAGGAAATGGAATACCAACACAGCTTGAACTACTAAAACTAATTTATGTGATAGCGGTGAGAAAAGTGTTTGGAAATAAAGACTATAAAGAAAGCAGTAAATGGAAGAGAAATTAATCATAAAACAAGTTTTTATAATAAAAATATATTAAATATATATTTTCAATCTTCATAGAATAAAACTTTACTAGCTTTTACCATTTCTTTTAGGTCAGGCTTAATTCCTTTTTTTGAGCCTCGAATTTGTAAATAGGACCAATTTGCTGAATTGTATTTATGGTTTGAATTTGGAGTCCAATCTATCCCTTCCTTTCTCACTTTGAATGTCTGTTTATAGTTGGAATCCAGGAATTAGGTTCACTGCTTTCTAGGGCATGAAATAAATTCCCAACTACACACATAATATTTTGCCTCAAAAACAGATGGAAAGCCATGGAGCCCAATGATGAGATTTTAAATATTATAACTCTAGGTATCCTAAAGTATCCTAAATGTTTCCAATTGTATTTATTATAAGTAAGCAAAAGAATACATCCACAATTGAATGACTGCACCCATAGATTATAACAAGCAGAAGGCCATGATTTCTCATGAAGTCTAATCAAGGTCTCTAAATTTCTTTTAAACGAAACAGGTACTTTTGCATTGGAGGAGGGGGCCTATGCAATTAAAATCAGCACTCAGAGATCTTTTGCTAACTCTGAGCCATTTGTTCAGCTCCTGCCTTCTGGAAGCCTCTCAGAGAGTTTGGAGGTTCTAAGGAAAGTTTATTCAACTGCTTCTCATCAGATCCACCCACACAGATTTACATGCAAAGAGCTCAAGATGTCCAAAACTGGGGACGTTGGAAACAGAAAGTGGCGAGGGGGGGGGTTAGGAAAAACATTTTTGAAATGTGTCCCTTACAACTCATTTATAATAACTATAGCCTTTTACTCAAGTCATTCTACTGAAATTATGAACTGTTAGAAAGTTTTGTCGTCATCAGTGGAGTATGTTGAGCTCACCAGGACACCTCATGCTATTCAAAGCAAAGAGAAAGGCAGGAAATAACTGCTATTTCATTTTTTAAAATTTCCTGAATGTGATGATAAATTAAGGTGACTGTAAGACAAAAAGGGTCCCCAGTGAGACTGGTCTCTCAGAACTTCCCATAGTGGCACCTCTGTGTCCCAACGGTGGAGGGCTCCTAGCACCGTTTGTTGGCAGCTCCATTCATATCTCATCTTAATCCCAAATTTACTTTGTGCTCTTTCTATTTCAGTGTTTTGAAGTGGTGAGCTACTTTGGGGCCAGCCTGAATTTACTTACTCTTTCCCCAGAGGCAACAACATTGAAACAAAAAGGTTTTTTTTTAAATGCACAAAATTAGAAGTTGCTACGGCAGAATCTTCCATCTCCACAATTCTTGTCTTGCCTATAGATTTCTTTTGAGAGAGAAGAGACTGCCACCTCCACAGTCCCAGCCAAAGGAAGCATTTTATAAAGCCCTTTGAACAAAAGCAGCAGTGTTCTGACGATGTACACACTCTGGTAAAAATCATTAAGCCAGGGAAGCTGTGTCATGAGAGAAAACTGATCCACAGGTAGAGGAGTAGCTGGTGAGGTAGCCTAGCATTAAAGTTTCGCTCCATAGCTCTCACCATGAATTTGTCTCAGGAATTAGAATTGGCAGCCCAGAGAGAAAGTAAGTGAGTACACAGAAGTAAGGGCCAGGCAGCAAGCTAAAGAGAAAAGATATGCCCAATGAGGAGAAAAAAAGAACAGCTGATTTACTGTTGAGAAGCACAAGATAACAGTGGCAACAACAAAACAACACCAACAACTTGTTGAAAAAGGCTCTCTGGGCCCCTGCATAAGCTTCTCTTTCTGGTGTGAGCAGGTCTCACCCACCCTCTGTACAGTCTGACCACCTCCACTGAGCAGCCAAAGCCTTCATTTCAGTGTAAATTCTCACAGCCAAAGTTGAAGCATTACTAGTGGTTCCTGTTATTTGCAACTAAAGAACCCAACTAACACCAGGGGTCAGTAAAGACAACGTACTTTGAGTCTGTGGGATTTTTGTTTGCTTACATAAAGTAAAATAGGTGATTAAGAACACTGCCCATATAACAAGACATCAAAAATTGTATTTTTTTAATTTTTATTAGTACATGGTTGTGATATATAATGATTCCATTCATTGTAGGGAATTGGTACATGTACATAGAATATCTCAATTATTTTTTCCCCTTCCCTCCATCCCCTTTTTATTTTGGCAGCATCAGATTCATTTATTTATCTTATAAGTCACTGTAAAGTTAATCATACATACAGATTAACAATCAGGCTAATAGGCCAAAATAATAAATACATACAACAATTATACTGAATCATACTTTTAGGTCTGTTACAATGACTTCTTTTCTTGTTTCCTATTTTCTTTTATTATGCACTTTATTTTTATATTGAGTTTTTCACATAAGAGAAAATGCAATAATTAAGCTTGTGTGTCTGATTTACTTTACTTAACATTATGGTCTAAATGTGCATCCATTTTCCTACAAATGACTCAGGTTTATCCTTCTTCACAGCAAAGTAATCCTCTGTTGTGTATGAATACATTTTCTCTATTCATCCATTGATGGACATGTAGGCCATTTCCAAGATTTAGTTATTATGAATTGTGCTGCTGCACACATGTGTGTGTATACATCACTGTGGTATGATGTCTTTAAGTCTTTTGGGGAGATACCTCAAAGGGGAAAAGCTGGATCAAATGGAATTTCTATTTTTAATTTTTTGAGGAATCTCCATACTGATTTTCATAATACTCATATCAGTTAATACTCTGACCAACAATCAAGAAAGGTTCTCAACATGAAGAATTTTAGAAATGTATTTATGCATTTAGCTGTTTAGTTTCTCCTATTCTTGGCACTGCACCCAGCCTCTCTTTTTAGAAACCTGGGTGTCATTCTTTGTCACATACTGTTTTCCTCACTTTTCAAAGCCATTAATACTTGATGATTCCAATTTCAAATTATGTTTTAAATCCTTCTACCATACTTCAAATCCTTCAGCTTCTCTGCACTCTTTCAGTTCAAGACACTGGCAGAAATGTTGAAAATTGAAGACACAGACTTCAAAATCCATGGAAACTGACTTCTGACTGATCACCATTGCTTTCTTACTGACATTCTTTGCTTCCTGTAATACATTTGTTTAGGTTTTAAAATTTTCAATGTCCTCTCAGAAGTGTAAGGATAAGTGCCAAATCTCAGACTCTAAAATCTTTGGCTCAAATGTTCAGAAATTTTGAAAGTGCCAAAGACTTACATTTCATTTCTTATGGATATATACTAATTACGTATAAGTAATGCCACCCTGATAACAGAAAAATTTCATTTCTTCAATTAGTAACACCTTAAATAAGAATTTTGAGTCAGATTAAAAGACCATGGGACAGGGACAGATACATAAGGGTGAATCAAGAAGACAGCCTCTTTCCAAGGCAAAAAAAGGAATGATTTCATTAAAACTGCAGAGGTATACCCCTATGAAAGGCACCAGGACTGGTATTCAACATGGGCAAAGTTCAAATACCTAAAGAGAAGGTGCCATTGTCTGGTATAATAGAAAACAAATGAAAGTTAGTTCCATGAAGTGATGACTTCGAGGGATAGACCTATTCAAAGAAAGCTGAATGAAGCCTATCACAGTAACTGACTACCAAATAATCAACAAAGTAATATGCATTAAGGCAGAAACAAAGTTCAAATATTTAACAAAAATTGATTATACTAAAATGATATCATGAGTTATCAGGACTGTTACTATAATTAGACCATGACTTGGAAAAGTGAGTTCATGCTGCAATGATAAGATCCTTTCCCAGAATGCTGTTTGATATGCTGTAGAATTTTTAACTAATTAATTTTTTCCCACCACTTTATCATTTTATTGGATGTCTCTCTCTTTCTCTGTTTCACTCTCAAGTGCCTAAACTGCTGTTTTCTAATCTGTCCCATAAATTCAAAATTTTTCTGACTTTAATATGTCAAACAATTTGTTTCTAATTTAGGGTCTGAGTAGTTTATCTCAGCCATGCCATGTAGATCCTCTTTGACATTCATAAAAGTCATTAAAAACTTCCCTAAACATCAACAGCTATATTCCAAAGAGTAACATGTTTTCCATCAACATTTTGTTTTTCTTGTTGCTATACTGTGTTTGGATGATTTTTTTCCTTAACGTCTTTTCTCCCCCACATTATAAGCTCTGTGCTGGCAAAGGTCACACTTTTCTTATTCTTTTAAGAAGCTCTAACATTTAGTGGTGAAAATAAAATAGGAACCCAATATATCTTTATTCCATTAATAATCAATGCGTTGGTACATCTCAGCACAGATTGATAGGCACTGCAGATACCTTGCTGCTCCTTCAACACAGTCATCACACAACTCATTTTTTAGGGTGTGAGCACTTGGTTCGAATCACCATTTTCCTTGTGAGTGTAGAGTATGTGGAGATGAAGCTTAAAACTACATTGAATGGTATGTCTTCAGACTTGGACCTGGGCCCTGAAATTGCTATTTCTTCCTCCACTGCCTGCACATTGGTGCACTGACAAAGGTAGTAAATAGGAGTAGAAAAGCCAGATAAACTGAGGAGAAGCCCAAGTTGAAGCACAACAGGCCCCCAGGGATAAAATGAACACTAAGATACACAGTGAACACAGTGTACCTAGTGATTACGTGTTGTCCCTCAGAGCCAACTGGTGGTCATGACTGCCAGACCAGTCCAAACTCCATCAGCCACCATCTTATCAGCTAACACAACAAACCACTTCGACCGTGAGCATTATCTCCATTTCTCATGCAAAGAAACAAGGCTCAGAAGTTAAACAGCTTATCAAAGACCTAGCTGATAGGGGTTCCAGGCTCTAGTGTATCCAATCTTTTTCCTTCCCGTGCTCTTAATTACGTTTCCACCATGGTCAGAAAGTATGAATTCTTTTAAAACATCTTTTTGACCAAGGAAGATTTGACTAAGTATTTGCTTTAAATTAGTCTATCCAGGATTCTTTTTTTTTAAATGTTTCAATCAGGTTAAACATATGTGTCTCCTCAAATATTTGTCATTCCTATGGCAGAAACTTTCAAAATCATTTCTTCTAGTTTTCTGAAATGTGTAGTACATCATTACTGTTAACTCTACTAATCCTACTGCACAAGAGCATACCTGAACTTCTTGGTTCTATCTGACTATAACTTAGTACCTTCTCTAGCTTGGCTCTTGAATATAACCCAAAGGCTTATATGTTGAAAGTTTCTTTTCAGTCCATGGTGCCATTGGGAGGTAGTAAAACCTCAAACAAATGAAGCCTAGAGGAGGGAGTTAGGTCACTAGGGCAGGCCCTTGAAGGAAAGCCTGGGATCCAGTCCTCCTCTTTACCTCTCTTTGCTTCCAAGCTATGAGGAGAGCAGCTCTTCTCCCTTCTCCACTGTGCACATCCATCATGTGCACTGCCTTGTCACAGGCCCAAAAGTAATGGAACCACCTGACCATGGACTAAACCTTCAAAACTGTGAGTCAAAGTAAACCTTTCCACTTTTAAAGATGATTATTTCAATTATTTTGTTGTAGTAATGAAAAGTGATTAATATAGCATATTTTTTCCCATTCCCTTCTGTCCCTTCAAAAAGAAGAAGCAAGATATATCATGTACAGGTACCAATTCCCTTTGATGAATGTGATAATTATGTATATCTAAAATATACCAATAAAAATAAATAAATAAATTTACACATAATTCTGAAAAAAGAAAAAGAACTACATGTTGATCATTTTTTCCCATTTTCCCTTCCACCTTGTTCTTTCCTCCCTCTGGTAGCCACCTTTCTGCTCTCAATGTCTATGATATCTACATATATGAGAGATATTATGTTGTTTTTCTGTGTCTGGCTTACTTCACTGAACATAATACTCTCCAGTTCCATCCATGTTGCCACAGAGATAAGATTTCATTTCCCCATGGCTACCACATTGTCTTTATCCACCCAACAGTTTCTGGGCCCTTCAGTTGGTTCCATTTCTTGGCTCTTGTGAATAGTGCTGCAATGTATATAGGAGTGCAGATGTCTCTGTGACATACTTAAGTTATTTTATTGTGAAGATGCTCCTGATCCAAGTTTGTATGCAATCAAATGAGAGAACAAAATGTTTGCTAAACTGCATGTGTCCTTGTTGCTTATCATGTTTTGAAAACTAGCACTGACACTCCCTCTGAAAGCTTTCTCAGAAAGTATCTTCTAAACACAGAAGATTTCATAAGTTATAAATAAAATATGCATTGTTTCTTAAAATGGAAACTGAAAATGCCACAGGATTTATTTCAGACACTCAAAATGAAATGGAGGAATAAAACTATTCTATAAAATTTTTTTTAAAAAATAAGCTTATGTTCTTCAATACTCTAAATAATTTTGATTTATTACATTTAAAAATTTTCCCAGCTGCCCATTTTATTCACTGGAACTTAACAAGTAAAACTCTTAATAAGGATGCTTTTAAAAAACAGCAAGTATTAAAGGATTTGTGGCTGGAATATTATCATATTTATTTGTTTTCAGACTATCACATACATCTTCCATATTAGAATGTATTTCTCAGGTGTATTAATTCTCTCCAAGTTTTCTAAGCATTTCATTTGTATGTCACTGGTATAATAATAGAAAATAGTCAATATTGGCAATTACAGGTTCATATATGAGTAACACAATACTTCCAACAAGCCAGATGCTTGTTTTTCATTTCATGTGGGCAGTATTTCCTCTCTTCTATTTTCACTGGATACTTGCCTACTTTCACAGTACCATGCACCACACATCCTGTTTATTAGTTTAAAGGAGTTTAACAAGGGGATTTATTTTGTGTTTTGCTCTGTCCACCAAAGTGCAATTTACTACTCTTATAAAAGGTTGTTTCCCCTGAGCATTCACACTGTGCCTCATTATGGCTCTTTCTGTAACATTATATATGATGCTCAAACAGTCTTCACATTATCTATGCTGATTTTCCTTTCATGAACATGGCCCAGTGGAAATTTGATTGTCAATTTTATTTAGAGCTTAAAACTTCGTTCTGTTCATTTTATGAAGAGTCAGAATATTTTCCAATTTTACATTTCATGGATCGTGTTCTTCAAAAGAACACACTTGTATGCAATTCTCTTGCAATGTATGAATCCATATCCACTACAGAGACTCTTACTTTAGATTTATGACTCTTAGTAAAATGGAGGGAACACATCTTGCTTTAATGTAATTTCAAAATAGGCCCTAGTACAGTTGCTTGAACAAATGACATACCATTATACTGATATTCTATTTACAGAAAAGGTCTTACTATTTAGCATTAATGTAAACTGCTTGCCTAGTTCTCTTAGAGATCTATTAACCCAAACTAAAAGTATGCCCTATCATTTTCCCTGATGTTACCACTACCAAATCTCTCTCTAATGGTCCTGATGTTCCTTGCTTTAAGGAGCCCAGAATTAGAAGTGCCAGCCTATGTGATGTGGCACATGTCTAATGCACTGTCCTGAGTCTTAGAGATTATATTTTTTTTCTTTTCTGGAACCTATGATATTCTGGGAGCCAATGGAGGACACACTGCAAACACTATCGAATTCTTCATCCAAGTGTCTTCATCCTTTCAAATATTTTATAACAATAATTCCTGGCTCAAGGCCATGTCCCCAAGAAGCCAATAATCTTTCTTAATCAAAATCTTTTTCTAAAAGTCCTGTCTTCAGATTCATCAACTTCCCCACTTTGTACTAGAAGAATAGCTTCATCTGGTTCACCACAAGGAATGTTATTTTCCTGGCTCCAAATATCATGAACACTAAATTCAATTACATAATGAACCATGTGATGCAGATGCTGCTAGCAGTCTATGTGGGTCAGTGGGACTAAGCACAAATAGAATAATCAAAACCACAGTGAATGTGGAATGCTCATTTGGGCTTGTTACAGAGGCAGTGGAGGGGCTGTGAATAATATTAGAGTGAATCATGCTGATTCTATTCTGATCCCATAAATGAGCTCTCAGACAGTGTGAAGAAAAATGTTATACACAGTTTACCTCAGGTACAAGGATATGTAGGAAGGTAAGAAAACAGCCAATCATCAGCAGAGAACTTCCACACTCAAATTCCTATAAGACCGCTGGGCTCTGGTCAGGCCCTCATCCCTGGTGAAATCAGCTTTTACCAGGAAGGCAGGGTTAAAAGTACACATTACAGTGACTCACCTACGATGATTTTCCTCAGAAGAGACCATGCTAACAGAAAGACAGCATGTCATAATAGCAGAACAAATGGAGTTAGTTTAACTGGATCCCAAACTTGCATTTAGTTATTATTACCTGTACTTTGAGTAAAAATACCTCATGTTCCTAAACTTCAGTTTCTTTTTCTATTTGCAAATGGAAGTAAAATAAGTACTTTCCTCAAAGTGTTCTTGTAAAGATATCCATTTAAGGCACATACTTTTTAGTAAGAAGAGAGATTTAAATTGTAGTTTTGTGTAAGTCTTCATGAAGAGCATACTCCTAGGTAGGTGTAAAAAACATCCAGGTTAGGGCAACCAACCATCTCAGTGTGCCACCTACTGAAAGGTTTTATGGGCACGGGAAGGCCTGTTAAACCAAGCTGAAGTATTCACCCTGCTTCCATCCCAGTTAAAGTGCCAGCTCTGTTACTTGCATTCCCTGTGCTGTTTATACAAAAGAGGAGTTGGAAATGTAATTACTAATGAACACAACTGTCTGGGAAGAAGCAGAAACTTCAGAATAGGCTGAAACATTTATGAAAAGCAGAATCTCATTTCTTAGTTAAGAGAACTCTTTAAAAAAGAAATATTTACTGATTGCTTTCTCTACTTATTAAATTCTTATACCATTATCTTTTTGTTTTACTGTCCACAGAGCCATTACTAAGACAATCTTTCCTAGGTGCAAGCAGACAAAAGATGGTGATGGGCTGTTACTACTCTCTGCTGCTCAGTCACCTGCAGCAAAAACAGTTTACTAATTGTCATTCTCCAATGGTTGGTCATAAGAATAAAAGTGAAAACAATATTAGCTGCTCTGGAATGGAAGGTGGGAGCAAAGAAAGGAAGTACTGTAAAAAAGCATTTGTCAAAGGCTGATCATTGAGGAAATTAGAGGCTATTTTTGTTTTGCTTTTATTTCATACTATTATATTTATATATTACTAAAGGATTTGTTAATATTGTAACATCTTCAAAAGACAATCTCAGGAAAAAATTTAGGCTTGCAATGTAAAGATTTCTTATTTTCTATGTCCCTCAGATGGAAAGATTTCCTGGTTTCTGTATCTTGGTTATTCCACACATTCCACTTTTTGGATACTTAAAAACATCTGAACTAGACATAATGAGATATACAACATGAATAAAACACCGTGTCTTTCTTCTGTAGAATAAAATACCCTCTTTGCCCTCAAAAGAACTTCACTCAGACTCTTCTTCCAACCTGGGGCTCTAAGTGTCCAGGCTCTCACTTTAGCTTTTCTCCTGATTGACCCCATTGTACTCTGTATTTCCCCTCTCTCTCTCCCTCTCTCTCTCTCTCTCTCTCTCTCTCTCCCCTAATCTCTCCCTGCTTTCTCCTTTCCTGACCCCCTCCTTTCCTGTCTCCCTCTTTTTCCTTTCTTACAACTGTCCTCAATGGCCTACAACAAAGAGCCTCAGTAACTCCTTAATCATATGCTCAAATAGTGAGTACCAGCAAATTATTTTCCTTTTCTCATATACTCCCATGTACTCTTTTTCCCTTTCATCCCACCCAGTTCATTATCCATTATTTACAGAGCAGATGTCATTTTTCTGAAAATTTCTCAAGTTTAACAAAGCAGATAAAATCTCTTCCTCCATTGGGATATAAGAGCTTTTGGAATGGAATTTCATCACAGCACATCACTTTTTACTGTAATTATTTGCTAAGTGCCTCCTTCCTTAAGGGAGTGTGAGCTCCTTAAGGAAAGAACAAAGCCTTAGCTAGCTCTGTGTCAGAAGACCCCACCAAGAAAATGCTGGGGCTCTCCTCCTCCAATGCTGCTTCCTTGTTCCTACGCAATTAATCTCAGAGAAAGTGCAGACATGAAAGCAAGAAAGTAAAGATCCTCAACTGAAAAATTTATCTGTGATTCTCTACAGAGTAAAACTCTGCAGTAGGAGTATAGGTAAATATGTTATAATATATCCACTCTGTAAAATACTATACCATGCAGCAATTAAACCAAACAAGACAAATACCTATACCTATCTGTCATCTATCTATATATGAACTGATTTAAGAAGTCACCTTATATATTGAGTGGAAAAACAGTGACCAAAGAATATTCTTTGAGCATGATATAAATTACATATAATGCTTTTAAATTCAAATTTTTCTGTGTGAATATACAGAAAACAGGAGAGGTTTAGGAGGATATACAACAAGGTGTTAATGTGGATTATTTCTAGGAGAAAGCCAAAGAATTAGGAAAAGTAAAAGAACTAAAGACTACCAGAATAATTATGTTTGTAAATTAGTTGCAGTATTAAAAAAGAGTTTGAGAATATATTTGTTTTTCTCATACTGTTTCCAATATATTCTCGGACATCCTTTCATACCTGTGCACAAAATACAAGCAGATGGTGTTGGTTTCCAATTTTATACATGAAAGGACTGTGGAAATGAGTTAAGCAAATTACAGTTCTCAACAGCTTTCTCCTGAGGATAGTAATCACATGTGCATCTACCGGAGATCTAACTTTGAAACAATGAGTGTCATGACTCTATCTGCCATGACTTCAGGAATGCCATTCAGTCATCCATGCTTTCATAAAATATTTTTAACATTGTATACCACACAAAGAGTAGAAGAATAGCAATGAACAAGATATAGCATTGTTTTCATAGAATACTTTCTACCAGGGCAAGAGGGATAAGAAAAATTTTAAAGTTGTAAAAAAAAAACACACAGTAAAAGAATCCCAAGTGACCAGAAGTGATTATTTGAGATTGATTAGTCAAACTAGAATTCTCTGGCATTTAGAAAAGGACATAAATGCAATGCAAGTGGGAGTTTGACCAAGACATTTCCAGATAGAAGAAATAGCAGCAAAATTCCTAGAAATAAGAAAATTCTTGTAATGTTCGAGGCATACCTAGGGTTCCTTGGGCTGATGTTGAGGGAGAAGAGTGGGGATGGCATCGGAAAAGCCCAGGAGGCTGGCAATCATGATCAGAGGAGCTGCTGAAGTTAAGGCTAAGGTTTGTGGTCAAAATTTGAAAGAGGCAACAGCAAAGTTGTCACTATTCTCCCACCATATTCTACAAGACAGGTCTGTGTGTTATTCTAACCAGATAAAGTGGTCACGGAGAGAAGATTGTTGCAGTTATAAGCAGGAAATGAGATCTAAAATTGGGTAAGGGTGAGAACAACTGGGAAAGGGAGGTGATGGACAATGTAAGAACTATGAAGGTCAATTGACTGAAAATTCTGGTAGGGCTGAAGAATTTGTTGTTGGATTTGTTGTTAACTAGTGTGTTAGTTATTGAAATACTGGAGATCATTGTTGAAGAACAAGATTTCTAACATTAAAAATTTTAGCGAGATAACATTATTTGTAAAAGCAGTTTCTATGACTGATTGAGGAAATCCTAGATGTATAAGTAGCATTGCTGGTTTGATTTAAGAATAGTCTTACTCCCTTTGTGCTCCTATACAAAATACTGTAAGCTATGTTGCTTATACAGAAACAGGAATTTATGTCTCACTGTTCCAGAGGGTGCAAAAGGTAGTACCTCCTCCCTGCTTTTTTACAAGGGGAAAGGCCTGAGCTAACTTTCTGGGTCCTCCTTTATAAGGGTACAATCCATTCATGGGTGTTCTTCCCTCATGATCTAATCCCCTCCAAGATCTCACTTCCTAATACCATCACTTTAGGGATAAAGTTTCCATATGTGAATTTGGAAGGGACACAAACATTCTGACCTTCAAGGGTGTTGGAAGAATACAATCATTGCTTAGGGAAATCATAGATTTGAAGTAAAAATAAAAAATCATGAAACTACGGACGAGGGATTATGAATGGAATAGGAGCCATGTCACCCCTGTCTTTAGCTTCAATATCAGAGTCACTACAGATTGGGTCAAATTCACTATCAGATCTCTTCTTGGGGAAATCTTCACTCCCTGCACCTGAGCACTAGGCAGACAGAAAAATCCATGATTTGGCATAATCAGTGGTTGTCTTTGTTGGCAGAGCATGAAATTGTCTTGAAATGGAGACATAAAAACACACACACAGGTACTGATCACTTAAAAGGAAAGAGGAAAGGAAGCACACTCAGGAACTGGAAAGGACTTAAAATCTTGCTGTTCAAGGCAAACTGTGGCAGCCATAACATCGATGACCTCCATATCATGGAGAAGTGCTTCTGGTCAGCATAGCACAAAACACTTCGTTTTTAAAGCTTTCAGTTAGAGGTATTTTTGTTTTGTTTTTCCTGCAGCCTCATTTCCTCTTGAGTTTCTCAAAGAGCAATAGTTCTTCAATAGTGATTAACTAAATAACAACAATGACAGCGCAATACTAATGTAATAATAGCTTATATGAGTCAGCAACAAGCGCTAGGCTAAAAATTTAACATCCATTACCTTATTTTATTTGTATAGTAGCCAAAGGAGGTAGAGATAACTGACATGTTCCATGTTACAGATGGGAAAACTGAGGTTCTAAGATGTTAAATAATTTTTCCTGTTCATATAATTATCCAGAAGCAGAAATTGAAAATAAAATTCAGTTTGATACAATTCAATATGATACAAAAATTGGACTGTTTATTAAGTAATGGTTTGTACACCTTTTGGCTTAATCAAAATAACAACAAGGTATCAAATAGATGATGAGCTTCCTACAAAATTACCAGGCACTGTGGGCAACAATAATTCTCTAAAATATATTTATTTTTAAACATTAAAATATTATTTAAAACATCAATACAAATATTCTAATGGGATTATCGTAGAGCAAATTTTTCCTAGCAATTTAGACATTGGTCTCATTTCTCCTCAAATATCAGGAACATGTGCCCTATCATCAACAGTCACACAGGATATATGGCAGAAAGATTTGGATGATTCATTAAATGCAAAGCTTTGGCAGCACATATGGGGAAGTGTTTATAAAGCAGTTTGGGAAACAAGACTGCAACAAATTCAGGTTAATATTCTTCCCAGAACCTGTTGGTCTTCATCCAGATTGGGCTATAGACAGATGCTTTATTTTGAAAATGCTAAAAACATAGAGCTGTTAGTCTTTGTTTCATCAGTTGGGACCTGATCTTTACTTAAAGCAGTACGTCTAATTCCTTTTTATCAATACTGGGTATTTGGGTGGGTAATTCTAGAACATATCACATTATCAACAAAGCAATAATACACACTTCATTTTGAGCTCTGCAACCAATGTTTTGAACCAGGAATGAATAGTGCCCATACTCAAGGCACTAAGGAAACTGCCAAGGCAGGATTACTGACTGAAGTGGTATTGGATGGAGTTTAAACTGCTGTTTTAATAAGGCAGAATCTGGACTCCTCATTGGTTCTTGACCAAGAAACTTTGACAAAGAATCAACTTTACTTTATGGTTTGCTTCCAAATTTTACCTCATGTTATATGGGAAACTGTTGTTATTTAAATTATACAAGCTACCCTGAATTTGCCAGGAGTTCTTTGTCACCCACTTTATGAAGAACTAGCTGCATGTTGGTGAGATTTTAATAGGAGAAAAAAGAGAAAAACACTGCTTTTTCCTTATAGCACTGGGGTAGGAGATTTTGGGAACCATGAAGAACAGTCACTCCTAACCCTAGCTGATGGTTCTGAACTGTTCTGAATGAACCTTGGGAGCTTTTCCGAGCTTGCCTTCCAACCCAGACTGGGCAAAGTGATCACTGGCAAATTCTGAGGACCACACCAGCTCTGCTTGGCACCAACAAAAGGTATGATCATGAGAATAAACATGGATCAGAAGAGCTGGGGATTTAGCTCAGTGGTTCTGCTGCCTGCCTCGAAAGTGCGAGGTCCTGAGTTCCATCCCTGGTACAAAAAAAAAAAAAAAAAAAAAAAGGATCAGAAGCCGTTGAACGGGAGAGGTTTCTTTTGTCTGCCTGTTGCGGCTGCCACAGGAGTTAGAGGGCATTTCTGAGGTCCACTGCCTTTCCAAAGCAGTAGGCTGCTCTGGCTCTGGTCTCATGGCAATTGTGGTAAGAAGACATTGTCACTGCTGTCAAGGGAGCAATTCAGGTGCAGAGGTCAACTTGTGTCTGACATGCTGCCCTGGGCTGTCAGTTTCCCAAGCTTGAGTCTGGTTCCTGTGTCACATACAATCTTGAACCATCATGAGGAGCTGTACTGGAAGAGAAAGAGGCACCGAGGGCACGGGATGTTGGAAAGAGAACTTTGACATAGCCTAGTTATCGAGCTCTTAGGTTGGGCCAAGCTTTGTGCTCACTGCTTCATATCAATTACTTAATTGAAGCCTCACAATAACCCAATGAGATAGGAATTAGTAGCCCCGTTTGACAGCCGAGTCAGACACGTGCTGAAATTAGCAAGCTTTTAAAACACAGCTTGACTGAAATCTGGCTGATGGAATTGCTCCTCTGTTAACCAAATCTCTATTCACTGGAGTCCTGGACAGACAGCACAGGGTTTCCAGGAGCACAGCCCCTGCATGCCAGCTGGCCCCCGAGGAAGCCAGCATTCCTTGGGCCACACACCCAAGGTGGGAAGCTGCAGTCCACCGCCTGCCCAGCTGGCTTATGAGTGAGCCTCTATTTCTCCCTGGAGTTCCTCCTGTCTGCCGGGTTATGATGCTCAGTCCTTGTGCTAAATCTTGCTGGACTATAAATGAGAATAATACTTTACACTTCTACCCAGACTGTTATCTGAAAGTCTTAAAGGACTTCACTAATTATGTCAACGAACTTCCCTCTGTCCTTAGTTTAGGTATTTCAACCATGTGGGAAACAAGTAATTGGCAAAGCAGTTTTAGTCATTTGTTTGAAGGTTTTAATAATTATTTAATCAATTGAAAAATGAAGCATTGATGGATTTACTGAGGCAGTTGGTGGCAGAACACAAATTTCTTGACATTAGGCAAGCTTTAATAGAAGCTTTAACAGAACAATGTTTCTTTGTTTACCACATCAAAATCTGTAACTCTAATGTGGTACCACTCAAGCCATATTCCCCCTTTATGCGAATTAATTAACTTCTACTGGGAGCAGGGAAGACAGTGATGGCTGTAATTTTATGCCTGCAACCTGAAAATTTCCATCGCAATATTTGCTTTGCATGTAAATAAATATATTTGCCTCATTTTATGTTTACATGGTTCACAAGGATTTTTACATGAAAACTTCATCATTTCCATCTACTCTTTCTTCCTAAGGCAGAAGGGCTACCAACTGGCAACACCAGCTCTGCCTGGCAATTGGTCTGGGACTAAACATGGATCAGAAGTCCTTGGAAGGGAGAGGTTTCTTTTGTCTGCCCAGTGTGGCTGCCACAGGAGGTAGAGAGTATAACTCTTTAGAGCATGTTAACATACATACCCTAAAGGTGAATTGCTGGAGCTTAAATCTCAACTGTACCATATATTATCCTTATATCTTAGGTAAGTTGCTCAACCTTTGTTTGACTTTGTTTCACCATCCATAAAATGGGCATAATAAAATAGTTCCTACCTCTGAAGTTTGTTGATGAGGATCAAATGAGTTAATGCATTAAAACTTCCTAGAACACTATCTGGACTACAAGCTCCATATAAATATTTGCTACTATTATAAAAATGAATATCAATGCCATAAATCTGTACATGAATTAAACCATATTGTGGTTTCAGTACTATTTTTTTCTGTTTCCACATGATCCTAAGAAAACATTTACAGTATTCCCTCTTATAGGCAGGGGATATATTTCAAGACATTCAGTGGTGCTTAAAATCACAAATACTTCCAAACCTTATATCTACACTGTTTATCCTATAAACACATACCTCTGATAAAGCTTGATTTATAAATAAGACACAGTAAGAGGTTCATCATAACAAATAAAATAACTATAAAAATATTCTGTAGTCTGAGTTATATGAACGTACTCCTCTACAATTTTTTCTTTCTTTATTAAGAATTTTTACTTTTTTACTTTGAAGGAAGTACTCTAGTGCTTTTACTTGACAGATCCAAATTGCCACTATCACAACACTTGCTCCTCTGGGCCAATTTTGGGTAAAGTAAGGGTTATTTAGACACAAGCATTGGGATACTATGTCAGTTGATCTGATATTAAAAGTAGCTATATTTTTGCTATAACAAAATACCTGATGCTGGGTGGTGTATAATGGAAAGAAGTTTGTTTGGCAAACAATTCTGGTGGCTGCATAATTCAAATAGAATGGCAAGCATCTGGCAAGGATTCCCCTTGGGTACATCACCGCACAGGTGGAAGAAGGAGTAGGTATGTGTGTTGAGTGACCAAATCCCTACAGTGTCCTTGCTTTATAAGACCCAACTCTCATGGTAATTAATCCAACCTAGAAGACCTTATCCATTCTTGCAAGATGAGCATTAATTCCTTACAAATGTGGTGCCCTCATGATCCAAAATTCCTCTAAAGTGGATCACAATCTATCAATACCATTATTTCAGGGACCAACCCTTAATGTGAGTTTTGATGGGGACAAACATATTCAAACCTTAACAGTCACCAAGTGCTAATGGGTAAGTAGTACACACACTGTGGATAAAGTGGGAGTCATAGTCCACGGAACGTAGAGGGCGATGATGAAAATTTTTCCACGCTATTCAGAATACTATGCAATTTATGACTTAAGAATTGTTTATTTTTTTGTCCATGCTTGACAATATGCAGCTGACACCACAGAAAGCAGAACTGTGGACAAGGCAAGTGTACTATACTTCCATGTGGGTGTTCTCATTTGCCACTGGACTAGGGGGAAGACCACTCACTCAAGTGAAAAATGTAGACTTTGATATTATAATTGTTGACTATATTCTCAAAAGCAAGGTGTGAATTGATATTTGAAGAAAATTTTGTGATTCACTATATTTTAATGTCCAATGTAAGTTAATTTGTTAATCTTCATCTGCAATTACCTGTTTCTTGCTTAATAATATGCTCCTTTTAGTTTCCCATGTAGTGTTTTCCTATTAAAGTACCATTTCTCAGTATTTCAGATATCTTTTCCTTATGCCATAATGTTTTGTTTTGAACCAGAATTTTATTTTCTCTGCTCTTCTTCTCAAAACTCACATTTATGTTACCATCAACATTTTATTTTCTCTGGATTCAATATAGTTTTATATCCAGTGGCCTTTCTCCCATTTCAAACTTTAATGTTTATATCTGGTCTCACAATTCTACAACCTTTCTCTTTCATTGTTGTATTGTCTGGTCCCTTTCCACTAGATTTCAATCCTACTTTTTCTCCACCAAAAATATTTCCCTGTAAACTTTACATAAGTCTCTAAAATATTAATTTCTGCTAGTGATTCCACACATGCTTCTACCTCATTAGCCCCTGAAAAAAATGCCTTCACCTTGCCTTCTCTTGAATATATAATATAGTGAGACAATCTTAGGGAAAAACCAAAGTTTTTTTTTTCATTAAGTTTATTGGTACATTTTAGGTATAAAATACAGTTACATTCATCATTGGGATCTTGTACCATTACATGAGTATCTTGGTTCTTATTTTTTTCCCCATTCCCCTGCCCTCCCTTCACCCCCTCCACCCTTCCCCATTTGCAAAGACATTTTTTTCCTTTTCTCATATTTTTCCTTTTCCCTTTCCCCTACCCCTCCCACTTCCCCTGCTCCTTTAGACTTTTTCTTCCTGTTACATAATATCAATTACACATTTTTTAAATTACAATATCAAGATCTAAGAGACATTACCTCAGATTTTACAGAATTTAAAAGGATATAGAAAGCATATTACAAAAATCTGTTTTGAAATAAATTTGACAACTTCTAAGAAGTACCTTGGAAGGCAAATTAATGAAACTAACTCTGGAGGAAATATAAAATTTGAATAGCACCTATTAAAGAAAGTATATTCCTAGCTTGAAAACCTACCTATATGACAACAGCAGGATCATATACATTTTAACTGATAAATTACATCAAACAATTAAAGCAGAAAAAAGAAGGAACATTTCTCCCCTCATTTTAGGAACTCAACATTGTGCTAATCCTAAAACTGGACAAAGATGATAGAAGAAAAAAGTATGAACATAGATAGAAATTTGTTTAACAAAACAAACTGTTAGAAGTCAGATCTGGCAGGATGTAGAAAGTGGTTCTGTTATAGGGATGGTAGCGTTGGTTCAGCATTGGAAGATCCACCCCCAAAAGTCATCATTTTAACAGAGGAAAGGAAAAAGCCGTATGATCCTGTCGCTAGTTGGAGAAAAAGTATTGGACCAAATTCCACAGCTGTTCATGGTAAAAGCTATCAGGAGACTAGAAGTAGAACAGAACCTTCTCAACAGATTAAATTCATGTACTCCATACTTCCAGTGAGAACACCTTATATGAATGGAGAAGATACAATGTTTTCTCCTTAAGGTGGGGAACAAGGGCAGATATGCTTACTCTTTATCTGTCCATTAAACTTTGAAACCTAGGCCCAACCAAAATAGTCTGACAATAAAATGACACAATTAGGATAGGATGTACCCTGCAAAACTATCTTTCAAAATTGATGGAGAGATAAGATATTTTCATGATAAATAGCACCTCAGGAACTTCATGAATACCAAACCAGCACTCCAAAAAATTTTAGTCAATACCCTAGGAAAAGACAATGAGGATCACAACCCCAGGAAACCCAGCAGAATGAATCCATTGGGAATGACAAAGAAAAACCAAAGTTTTAAGGACAATTCAACCAATAGCTCAGTGCCTGTAGTGTCCTAAATACAGCACTGGGTATACTCCCTTTGGACCATATAAATCCCAATCTTTAATGAGGACTTTCCTTATTCATCTCAAATAGACAGACAAGTACAGTAAATTCCTCAGAATGAAATGTGACTGACAGATAAATAGTGCCCAGGAGGATGAACAAAAAAACTTCTAATGGCCTCTAGATAGTCCAACCAAACCATACAGTGTTTTCTGAACAGTTCTAGAGCCATCACTAGGTCAGCACAGTTAGCAGAGCAGGCTGCCAAAGAGCCAGATGTTACTGCTGGAAATATATCAGCAACACCTCGTGCACGCAGTCATGGGCTGTAGAGGAGAGACAGAGACTAGACAGCAAATAAACTTTGATCTTTTTATTATAGTCATTCAAATGACAATTGCTAGAAAATATTGTTGTGTTGGGTAATTTTTTCTCCTTGGCGAATCTCCATTAGTCAGTGGAGATTAGAAATAAACAGATGTTAAATTTTTGGTAAAATAAGAAAGAAAGAGACTGAGGCAGAGTGAGACCAACTTTCACTACACAAAGAACATGCTTTTTGTTCTCTCCTAGAATGAAATACACTGTGTTCCATATTTGAGTTCAATAACCATGTGGAGCCAATGCAACTCCAGTATCCATTGGGAACATTTTCCTTGGCATCAGTCTGCACATTTTGGATTCAACCCTGTTCTTTCTGAACTGATGAAGAACTTAGGTAATGTCTTTTTTGTAAGAACTTTAAAATACACTGGCAATGAAGCTAATCACACTTCGAAAGCTCCCTTTTTCTAGTAATCAAAAACAATTGACAAATACAACTGGAAAGACAATTTTCATGTTAAGTAAAAATTTACCCACTGTTAAGTTCTTATCCATCTGTTGAAACTATTTGGTACTTGATAATACAAGGTAGCATTTAAGAACTTTTATTGACGAAAGATGATGTGTCTAGTGCAGGAAGATTTGTTTCAAAGAGGAACGGAGCTATGAAATTATGTCCTGAGACAGTGCACAAGAATTGAATGTCCCTCAGGGATGACAGGAGTCTTTTTCCACCTTCCTTACTTGCCACCACCCTGAGTTTCTTTTGTTATTTCATGAGAAATCTCCTCCAAAGACAATTAGAAGTGTCACTGAAGAGGAACAGTCTGCTCAGCACCATCCCTACCACTCTCATGATGATCACCAGCATGGTCATTGGCACCAAGGCCCTCACTGCACTTGTGTCCACCACCGGTCCTAGTTCGCAGCTGCCCTCTGAATGGCCAGCAAGTCACCACTATAATACGACCTCAGCCACTTCACTCCATGGTCACACCATCGTCCTCACCCTCAGGGCCTCCTTTTCTGCCACCATCACCCTGATGCTATCACTGCTCTTTGTACCACCATCGCCACCAAACATTGTCAGGAGTTTTTATTTTGTTTATAAGCATGTCATATAAACCAATACACAGCTACACTTTTATTGTTTTAAATAACAACCAGGCATAACTATATCATTCTTAGCTACTTTCTGTTAATGTTACTATACTGAAGGCTCTTAGATATATTTTCCTTGTTTTAATTTTTCCTCCAGTCATTTCTTCATGGCATGTCAGCTCCCTTTCCCATAATAGCTATTTCACAGGAAAGTGATGAAAATTAAATAAATAAAATAGAAAAAAATCTTGTTTTTCTTCCATCTTTAACTCCCATCAGAATACCCAAAAATTAACCAAACAGTGATGCTTTAGACTATAGGATCATCAGTAAAGGTATGATTATAAAACACTATGACATTTGCTATCAAATAACCAAAATTCAGTTGTATTTATTTGTATAACTTATGGATCTTTACTCTTATTTAATTCTGTGGATGTCTAGGTAAAAATATTGTGAAAAATGACATATACCTATCAGATATGTATAGTAGAACATTAGGAGCAATAAAATGAATAACAACAAATTCTTGTCCAGGGTGTAATCATTTGCCTCGGTAGAGATTCTTTCATGGGAAAAAACAGAACAGAATTACTGTAGCTCACAATTACTCCTATAGTGCATACCAAAAGATTCTGGGACAGGTTGAAGAGATTAAGAAAGTTCATATTATTTGTTCCAAGAAATTTCTGTTTATTAATTAATTACCTATTGATGTATTTTATTTATTGCTATAAATCTCTTTATTTACATGCATTTATATGGGAAAGGAAAAGAATGTGATGTCTTCTGGAATCTATTGCTATCCTGCTAAGATTTTCTATCATTTGTGGACAGGATATGTTTTTACAAATCCCCTGAAACATGAATCATGATTCTAGTTGCAGAAAAGAAACATTCCTGAAAGTACTTTATCTCTGCCATGGCCTCAAGGCCACCCTTGCAAAGTTTGTGAGATCTAATGGGATTATGAGGGCAAGGTGGAAAGAGATTGTCAGCATCTCTCACATGAGATAATAGCAATAATTCTAAAAATGCCTTTGTCTTATTGCAACAACTGTCATCAGAGAGGCTCATATTTTCCTCAAAACAACAGTATCTTTGTAGATATGAATCACTATGGAAAGCAGGAGCCCACGGGAGAGGGCAAGGTTTAGTTGTTGCAGTCCATAGAGCTTAATCACTGAAGACATATAGTTTGATGGTCGCCTGGTTTCAGGGATTAGGGAGGAGGTTATTTGTTCCACTTCCAACTCTTTCTTCCCTAATAAACTTCTCCAACTGGGGTTCAGCTAATCATTATCTGTTTAAGCTATTAAGATTAATTTCTTAGTCTATGCAATCAGAAAAGAAGTTGTACAATTTGATTTTTGGTTAATGTCATGCCAGAAAAATCAAGATCTAATGAATGGACTCCTGGGCTAAGTAAGAGCCAAGCTGACATGATTCTTTTTGCCAAGTCTATCACTAAGTGACTCAATCACTATTCCTGATTAACTGGGCTCAGCAATGAACTCCTTAGATCCTCGCATAAGTAATTAAACAGCTCTAACTTTAAATTCTTTATCTCTAAACTGAAGGGATCTCTTATGTTGTTATGAAGCTATAATCTCTCCAAAAACTAATCTCTCCCTGGGAGGGAAGAAACCCATGAGTTAAACTGTCTTTTCTATGGCACAGCATACTGAAGACATAATTAGACTGTTGTTTTGACATACATTTCATTCATTCAAGAAGTATTTATTGACCTTCTACAAGTTGCTTGGCATTGTGCTAAATAGTAGGTATTCAATGATGATCAAGCACAGACATAGTTACTTGCCTTGTAGAACCTATAATTTGGTGTGGGAGCCATATATAAATAAGGTAACCCCACAAATAAATATATCATTACAACTCTGAAAGGATAAGGAAGAACTGGGATTAGGGTACCCCTCCCCTTGCATATACTCAGACCAAATGTGATAGTAGGGCTGATTGGGATGGAAGAAGTGGGGAAGAATGGAAGGGAATAAAAGGAAGAATTTGTTATGGCTCATAGAGGTCTATGACAGCCAAGCCACAGTATATGCTGCACTACCTTTGATGAAGACGAGAGGGGGGAAAAAAATCTAACTAACAGCATTATATAAACCGCTGAATTTCCATTCCTGAATAAGTGTTATGTGCATTCTAATTAGCAGATCTCTCAGGAAACAGGCAGCCACAGTGTTATTGTCTTAGTTACTTTCTTGTCGCTGAGACACAATGCCTGAAATCCACAACTTTAAAAAAGAGAAGTTTATTTTGGCTCATAGTTTGTTGAGGTTCCAATTCACAGTCAGCTATCTCCAAGGCAGGGTGGCATAGCGAAGGGGTATGGCAGAGGTGAAAGAGTTCACGACATGATGGGAGGGAACAAAGAGAGAGATCAAAGGAAAAGGAAGCGTGATAGACCCTTCCAGGCCAAGCCTCCAGTGACCCACTTCCTCCCATCAGGCTTTACCTCACAACATCACAACCAGTTGTAAATTCATCAGTGGACCAGTCCACATGGATAAATACTACAACCCCTTGATCCAATCACCTCCTCCTGCCTATGAGCACATGAGGCTTTGAAGGGGCATCTATAAATCAAAACACTCATCATGCCCCCCAAAGAACATGATATGACTGTAAAAATCATCTCTTCATCTGTCTAACACACCATTAGGCAGGCCTAAAGTCCTGAGAATACAGATTCACTGGCAATATGATTGGTCCATCTGTTATTGTTTGCTGTAACTTTTATATAATTTGCTAATGAGCATAACATACAAAAATAGTACTGCCTTTCTTAGAATAATATTTATTCAGAATCGTTTATCTAGCTTTTTTCTTGTAGTTTCATACTGTGAAGTACAAATATATATCTAGAATCCATGAGAGATACAATATACATGAAACTATAATTTCAGTAATCTGTTTGTTACTCTTTTGGGTGCCAGATGTAGATATCTATAGACATTACCACTGACTCCAGCTCATGCACATCACTGAAAACTTGTTTGCCCATTTTGTAAAAGTATCATGCACACATGCTATTTTGTATTAATTCGACACATCCACTTCCCTGATCTCTCCTCTGCTTCCTCCCCTCTCTGCACCCCTACTTAATCACTTGTCCATTGAACCACAAAGGAAAAAGTAGGAAAAAAGAGCACTATTTGCTTTTTTCCACCCCACCTCTGAGCATCTGCAGTTGTACACTATGAGGACAAGTTCTATTAACCACCTTGACATTTGTGCTTTGCTTCTAACTCAAATCTCTGTACTTTCCCTTCTTGATGTCCATCTCACCTTCTTCCCAGTCCTAAGACCATCCGCTCAAACATTAGTCCACCTCTCTCCTTGACATGATCTCTAGTGGCAACTGCCAAATCCAGCCTTGCTGTGTCTAGTTTAAGGCTTGCTTACTTCCTGTGCCCTGCACTGCTCCTTAACCCTTAGCTGCTCACCTCGCTCCACTGGACAGATTGCTTACTCAATGCCAGGACTCTCAACCCTCAGCAAGCCAACTTTCAGTACACTTTTAAAAAAGGTGTTTCTATTCGCTTGGTTCATAACTTTTCTGCCCTTTAAAATTTTTATCACTTATGAATGAAAGATTGTTAAAACAGAAAACCAATTGGAAAAGATACAAACTACAAATGTAAAAATAACCCAAAATCATAATAGGGGGAGAAAAAAAGGTATAACATATTGGTAAACATTTTTTTCAGACCCACCTCTTCCTTTCTCCTCATCTGTCTTGCATAAATGCTCATATGATTTATGGTATCAATTTTACTTGTGCAGAAGCATACAGAACAGGATCATTGACAATCTACATGCTTTACTCTTTGCATAAGAATAAATCAAGAGGTGCAGGCAATGCTGGGAGGAACCCTCCCAAGGTTTCCAGGAGCTGCCAACGGAGCCCTGCATCTCCTACGCATCTTACATGCAGGCAACTGAAGCTGAGAACAGGTCCATCCAGCAAGGTCACCTGCCCAGGCTGGGGAGGTGCTGGAGGTCACCTGCCCCTCGGTCCTCGGCGTCCTCGATGGCGGCAGCGCAGGTGGCTGTGACCTTTGAAGATGTGGCTGTGAAATTCACTCAGGAGTGGGAGCAGCTGGACCTTTCCAAGAGGACCTTATACTGGGAAGTAATACTGGAGATCTGTGGACTTTTGACTGCTGTGGGCTGTCCTTTGTCCAAGTCAGAGCTTATCTACCAGTTGGAGCACAGCCAAGATCTAAGAAGAGCGACAGAAGTTCTCCTCCAAAGCTTTTATTCAGGTAATAGCACAAAACCTAACAGCACAAAGCCCTTCTGCTTACCAGGCCTGGCCTGAGGGAACTATGCTTTGTGATCGTCAGACAGAAGGAGCCTCTGGGGACTTCCTGTTGGGGCTGCACCAGGGTCAGGATGAGCCCTGTGAGTTGCAAGAAGGATTCCTGAGACCAGGAACAGAGGTTCCAGGGCAGAAGCTTCCTGGGAATAGAAGCCCTGGACTTGATGGCATGGGGTCAGCTGACAGTGTGTGTTAAAGGTCTATGCAGGAGCACATCTCTCCATACCCATCTTTGTATATCTGTGACTCCCATGGATCAGCTTCAGATCCCTTGGTCCATGAAGGAAAAAATCCCTTCAAATGCCAGGAATGTGGGAAACTGTTTAAGAAGGAACGCTTTCTCCTTCTGCATCAGTGGGTTGTGGGAAGGCCTTCAGCCGTGGGACTCACCTTAGTCCGCACCAGTGAATACACAGTGGAGAGAAGCTTTGTAAGTGCAGTGAGTGTGGACAGACCTTTGCCTACCTCTCCACAATGATTTTGCATAACAGGATCCACACTGGAGAAAAGCCCTTTGTGTGCAATGAGTGTGGCAAAGCAGGTTTCACTCGACACTACTTCATCCATACGGGATGTTTGAGTGCATGGAGTGTGGGAAGCTTTTCAACCACAGGTCAGGCCTCACCAGACACCAGTGGATTCACAGTGGAGAGAAGCCCTACAAGTGCATGGAGTATGGTAAAACCTTTTTGTGGAGTGCACACCTCATCTACCACTCGTTCATCCACACAGGAGAGAAGCTCTATAGATACAATGAATGTGGAAAGGCCTTTACCTGCAACTCTTCTCTCACACAGCATCAAAAGAGGCACATGAAGAAGAACACTGCCAGTGTCTTAGAGGAGGAGAGACCTATCACAAGTGTGCAAGCCTATGCCAAGATTGAAGGACTCATATAAGGAAAGGAATTTCTTCATGTAACCAGTGAAGAACATCACTGGTCAGGGGAATTGCCTAACAGCCTCAAGTTATTCACACCAGAGAGAGACTCAGCACCATCTCTATGAAGAAAATAATCATTTGTCATCTAAAGTGTCGTGTACGAAATTGACCCAGTCTGCAGTCTTCTACATTTGAGAATTCACCCATGAGAGAGTTCAGTTGCTATTGTGCTTGTTTGTATTAAAGAACTTGTATTAAAGGTCTCAACTGTATCTTCTAGTGCATATTGAAATTTTATCTCAGGGATAGTGTGGTTTTATTTGTTTGCTTGTTTTGTGGTACTGGGGATTCAATCCAGGGACTTGGCATGAACTACATCCTTAGCTTTCTTTTTTATTATGATACAGTGTCCTAGTAAGTTGCTAAGTTGCCTAGGCTGCACTAGAAATTTTGATCTCTCTACCTTATCTTCCCAGAGTGCTGAGATTACAGATGTGTGCCACCTCACCTGGTTTCTGCTAAAATATACATATATATTTTAATTTTATTTATTTATTTTGGGATAGGGTCTTGCTTGTAGTTCAGGCTGGTCTTGACAGCAATCTTCCCTCAGCTTCCAGAGTGCTGGCATTTCAGGCATGCGCCACCATGCCTGGCTCTTTTAAGAGTTTTAGTTTACCTTTTTCTTTTTAATCTCTGGTCCATATTAAGGTAATTTTTGTATTACCATACAAAGCATAGGTTGAGTTTCTTTCATTATTGAGAAATTCATTTGTTCTCGCACCATTTATTAAAAAGACTATTCTCTGTTTATTGAATTACTTTTATGTCTTGGTCATAAACAATTAACCATATTCATGTTGGCCTATTTCTGCATTCTCTGTGCTACTGACCTGGTTTTCTGTGTTTATTGGCAGAGGCCAAAACCTGTGTCAGTAACACACTATCTTGTGCAGCTATCAAATACATGAAGTGATTCTATCCTCCTTGTTCTGGTAAAAATTGTTTTGTCTTTCCATATCAGTTTGATTCCTATGGCTTTGTTTCATTTTTAGCATGTGCTTTTATATATCTAGGAAGCATCTTCCTGGTATTGTAGCAATTACTATAAATCTGTACAGTAGGTTCTTTTGATGATCATCAAAAGGTTTTGTGTGTTGAGACTTTCAGTCCATGAATAGTCTTTTTTTCCTCTAAATCCCCTTTCATTTATTTCATAAATGTTTTATAATTTTCAAGTAATAAACCCTGGACATATTTTTTTCTTTTCCTTTTTGGGGGTGGGGGTAGTTTGGGAATTGAACCCAAGGCTTCATCCATGCTTGAACTACATCACAGTGATTTTTAAAATTTTTGAGACAGGTTAAATTTTGAGACAAGTTGCCCAGACTGGCCTAGAACTTGTATTCCTCTTGTCTCAACCTCCAGAGTATCTGGGATTGCAGGTGTGCACTATCAATCACCCTGCTTGAATTTAATGTAGATATTTTTGTGAGGCCATTTTATGTGACAGTGACAGGTTTTTGTTTTGTTTTGTTTTGTTCTTGGTTGTTGTTAAGAGATGGGGCCTCTTAACTCCTGGGCTTAAGGGATTCTTTTGCTTTAGCTTCCTGTGTAAGTAGCTGAGATCACAGATATCACCTCAACCAGCTTCATACTGTTGTTTCCATATGATCATTTGTAGAACAGGAACATATTTGTTAGTGTTCACCTTGCATATCATAATATTGCCTAACTCAGTTTTTAGGCCTATCAGTATTTTAAAATATATTTAGGATTTTCTTCATAAACGATAACATTACCTAATAGTGAACCAATTTCTAGGCTTCATCACTTTCATTCTGTCATTGTACTTCATGATCTTCAAGTATGATGTTAAATAAAGGGGAAAAATATGTATTCTTTATACTTGTGTGGTTGATGATTGTGGAAAATGTTCAGTGTTGAACATTAAACATAATGTAGATGATAATGTAATCTAGAAAGCTTCCTTTCTAATTTGCTGAAAGCGTCTATTAAGAATGAGTGATACAATTATGTAGATTGTTTTCCTGTAGCCTCTTGATATAATGGATTGCTTTGACTTATTTACAAATGTTGATCTAGCCTTGTACTGCTGCAATAAATTCCCCCCTATTTTGAGAACTTTGGTATCTAAAATCAAAGTCTTGTGTTTGGTCAAACTTCCTCTAGGTGCTTCACTGTTGTGGAAGGGTAGTTCCCACAAAAGAAAGTCCTGCAGAATCCTCAGATTTAGCTAATAATGGAGAACTAAACCCCAGGGTGATCAGTCCAAACTATTTATTAGAGGCATTCATGTACATAAAGGGCTCTTTCTTGATTCCCTGAGCTCTACAATTTTTTGTTCTTGACTAAGTTGTTTTCCATGTGTCTCATTTCCAGGTATTCTAGAGAATGTATTTTGCTGCCCACCTTTCTCCACCATTTTTAGAGCTAGCATTGAATGAACTTCTTTTCTTTCTCACTAAATCCTCTTGTTTCTTCAAAAGTGATGAGCAGTACAGACTTGAAATCCCTGGAACAGACCCTGTGGAGACATGATTCTGGATACTAGTCAAATCTGGTCTCTTGCTGTTTGTCAGGCTTAGCTCTTATGTAGACTATAGCTCACAGATGGCCTTTCTCTATTGTAGGAAATGAGGCTGCCTCTGCAATGTTCAATGATATCGTACTTCAGTTTTGAGGATTAAAGACAATGTCTGCTCACTGATTTTTAAATTTTTGTGACCAAAATCTGTTTATGTTATGCATCTCACAATTTAATTTCTAAACTATATTGTCAAGTGGCCAGCTTGTTTTGCCTCTTTTGAAACAGCACACAGAGCACGGGTCTGGCAATAGGACTCTTTATGTATGTATCCTTAATCTGACTTACAGGATAACTTTTTTTCTCTTTGTTTTGTTTTTGTGTTTTTGAGACAGGGTCTCACTATGTAGTTCAAGTTATCCTTGAACTCACTATGTAGCCTAGGCTGGCCTTGAACTTGCATTGATCCTCCTGCCTCAGCCTCTGGACTGCTGGATTTAAGGCATGTGCTATAACATCTGGCATGCAGGATAACTTTTAGAAAATTCATATCAATACTCTCCTTTCAATTTAGAGATGTATTCTGTATGTGTTTTGAGAAATGGACCTTACTGATCCTGTAGAAACTGCCCATTCCAGGCCGACCCAATTCCAAGTGGTAGCAAAGGACTTTCCTTGGTGTATGCCTTTCATATGCAAACCAAAAACTCCAGAACCTCAATCTTTCAACTGCTTCTTTTATGAAGGTCTCACAAATGGAGGAACTGTCTGCCATCACTAACCCAGGGCCAGATATCCAGTAACTGTGACAGCCTCTACTGAAACTAACTAATCCTGGGGAACAAGGGTGAGGAGAAGGGGAAGGGGAAATGAAAGGAATGAAGATATGCCATGTACAGGAACGTAATAACACCAATTAATGTAAACATTATATGCCATAACATGAGCTAAGACAAATAATATCAACAAGTATGGAAAAGGGTATTGGGGAACTCTAAGAGAAAAGGGAAGGGAATTTTTTAAAAAAGCTGTAATAGGTACATGTAACCACTCTCCATAATGATTGTAAATTGCATGAATTGCAAACACGTACTAATAAAAAATCTGAAACCTGAAAAAAAATGATAAATCGAGATTCACAGCCATCTAATCAATGGTTGCATATGCTTCTGTTCTGTGACTTTGAGAATATGTGTGATCAAGTAGCATTTGGAGCCAGGGATTTAGCTCAGTGGCACCATGCCTGCCTAACAAGTACAAGGTCCTAAGATTGATCCCCAATACAAAAAAAAGAGAAGCATTTGGATTGTTGGGAACACTTCAGCGTAACCATTCAGTATACAGTATTATGGAGTGCAGGGCTGTTGGTTGGCGAACGACCTTGTGTTCTTTTTTTCTCAGTAACTCCTCAAAATTACAGGAGCACACCTGAAGTATAACTGCCCCAAAGGAGATAAAAAAAGAATTAAGATATGTTAGTTACATGTACCAAGTCCCCACAATGAATGTAATCATTATATACTGCAAATATGGACTGATAAAAAATATATAAAACTCAAAGGAAAAACAAAAAGATGCCCACTTCCCAATCCCCAGATCTGTCAATAGATGATCTTACATGGCAATGGTGACTTTGCAAATGTGAAGTAAGGCAATACATTCATGTTGTTTATGCCATTAAATTTCTGTTAACTTAATAACAGCAGCAACAGGAAACTAATACAGATCCTGTCCCCAGTTTTCCCTCTAATACTTTCCTAAAAGATTCAGTGAAACTTTCATCATCCCCTCTGGTTCAGTAATTTAATTGTGAACCTTAATTTCTCTCTCACAAATAATCTCAGAGTTGTATAGACTATCAGTTTTAAAGAAGGCTCTTAAATTTGAGGAAATTCTTTCTGGGAGTTGAGAAAGAAAAAGACTTGCCATCCTTTGAGTGGGAATCAGAAGGCCAGCTTATTACCACGATAACCAGTCAGCTACAATCCCAGGAAGCTGCTGTCAATGGCCTGACCTCATCACTTTCACCTGCCCCACAGTCACATGGAAAAACAGACCCAAACATCCACTATGTCTGACATGAAAGTTGTCCTGTAGTGCTCTTCAAAATACTACAAATGAAAACCTTTTCAGTTCTGTGCTACATAGACAAAGACAACATTTATAGCAGGGCAATGAGTCAAAAGTTCAAACACTGAACAGGGAAAGGGATTACCGATTTGGGGGAGGACACTTGAGTTTAAGAACTGCAATTGTTTGATTATATAATCTGCTCACTAAACTTAAGAATTTGAGACATAACTATCACTCACCCTGTGAACTGCCATTTGCTGTACAGAGAAGAACCACAATGAACCTTTTTATTATATTAGCTTCAGGGTTCTCTGGTTGCAAACAACTATTTCAAGTGCTAGTTAATTTAAACAAAATAGATTTTATTGCAAGGTATGAAGTAGCTCTGTTATCAGTAGTTCCTTTAGAAATGGCTTGCCAATCAAAAGCATTATAGGTCCTTTTTGCCTCAAACAAAGAATTGGACAAGACAAACCAAAACCATGCCAAAAGCTTATCTGAAAAGTGAGGGATAATGGGTATGGGAGAAACCAGCTCTGTGGAGTGAACTTGGGTGGAACAAGAGAAAAAGCAGACAAAAGCTAAAATAGAAGTACAGACTGCCTCTGGGAAACACAGAGTGGGCTATCATGGGAAGTCACAATAGCAAGTTCCCCTTGGCATCTCCACTCTTTTATGATGTCCACATCTCGTAAGAACCTGTGAGAAGTTTCAAATCCTGGGTCCTGAGAATTATTTGGCACTGTCCTGCGATCTTGTAATTAACAGGTCGCACTCATTTTCCAAGCCAGCTTTGCACCACCCTATCTCCTATATCAGCTCTATAAATTTATAGGAAGCTGAAGATGGAGCTGGAAAAGTCATCAACCAGGCCACATCTGGAGACCTACATACAAGGAACTAACAGAAGTATCAGAGCACTTACTGTGGGACGAAAACTGTGTAAGCATTAAAGTCCTGGAAGGGTCATATGTTTAGCTCTTAGAAAGGAGAGGAAATATTGATTGATTGTCCCCACAATAATGCCACCAGAGAAAATATTTAATAATAAAACCAATAACAAACAGGTACCATCTCATGTACTTTGCAGACCTTAGCTCACTTAATGTAGCAACCCTATGATGCCACTTTGTTGATTGGCAGTACTTTATCTGGGAGATAACTAAATACTAAGCCAGCATCCTGACCAAAGTCACAAAGTTAAAACATAGCCATGCCAGGATTTCAGCACAGGCAGTGAGAGTCCAGAGACCATTGTTTAACTGCTGTAGTAGGAGTCCTTTCTGTGAATTTCCCAAGAGAAAATTGGGGTGATAATATTATCAGAAAAATGTGGAATGGCTTCAGTGGGAGAACAGCAGTGGAAGCCAAGCTTCCGTTAGCGTTTATTGGACATTCATTTACTATGTGTCATTAAGTAAAACACAAGAAATTACATATAAGAAGATGGAGCCCCTAATCTTGTATAGATACTACAATTATAAAGCAATAATCCTGAGAAATATGCTACATGAAGACAAGGTATTTAATGGTTTATTCAACAATATATCTTGATCACCCAGAGCATAGAGTCTGGAAAATAATTACACAATAAATAAATACAACAAATAAATTGAAAAATAAATCCAAACATTTTAAACAGATTCAATGCAACATCATAGGATATATCTGGAGGGGAGTTGCTGAGTCAAGATGTTAGGACATCAGAAAAATCATGAGAAGATTCTTGCAGTAGGAGATACTGTTCTTCACATGGTAGCTTGTGATAACTTCTAGTAGGCATGTGGCAAAGGAAACAATATAGCCATCTTCATTATTAATTTATTTGAAGGAATTTTTAGTAAGAGAGTTCTAATTAATGCTTTAATAATATTTTAAAGTAAGTTCTAAAGGATTTTAAAATAATATTACTAACAATGTTTTGAGCCGGGTGATAGAGTTTAAAAAGACCCTCAAATCTGAGCATTCTGAAAGAGGGAAAGATGATTAAAGAGAAAATATATAGTACAAAAGGTACATTTTAAGATCTGACATCTGGGGGGCCAGTACTACATGTTAGGGAATGCAGAAGACTAAAAATTTTCCCTTTCTAAAACTGGAGATAGAACTGAGGGAACATATTTCTGATTTCCAATTGGTTAAAAAAACTAACTTTCTACAAATATCATGTCCCTATATTTGGAGGGGGGACATGGTTAACATTTAGCCAGCATACTGTCAGAGACATTTCTGCAAGACCGGTCACCCAAGGCCACATTTCTGTTGAGTATTCGACATAGAGAGCATCCAATGGTAAAGCCACATGTCATGAAGAATACTTTAAGGACAGGAATTAAAGAACTGAAATAAACAAAATCTTTTTTGATGACCATTTTCTTCAAAGATGAGTACTAAAACTCATTTTGTGATAGCCAAACTAATATGCTAGAACAAAAGGGACATTTTAGGAAACATTGTAAGTGTAGAGTCAAGCAAGATATATTCTCTACCATCACAACCCAAAAGAGAGGCCTGAAACTGATATGGACACATGTTGGGAAAACATGCTCAACATGCAGATTGAACAGTCAACCCTGTACTCAACACAGTCAAAAATAGAAGAGTTAGGGTAGTCACACCATAAAGGCTGAAACATCTAGGATAAACACATAAAAATAAAATTAAATTAAAAAAACCAAACAGATCACATTATCAAAATGCACAAAAGCTCCTATGGAACTGATGAAACGGGATTATTATGAAATTTCTAAAAGAGGGAGGCATTTTTGGCATGAGACAAACTTAAAACTAATTTTTAAAAGTTTTGCTTTCTATAGCTTTAATGAGTGTTTGAAATTTATACTATTAAGGAGTCTCTAGAGGACAAGGATTGGTCTTGTTCATTACTATCTTATATCTTAATTTCCTACTCTGGAGCCTAGAAGGAATAAATGCTTATTAAATGTTTCTTAGATGGATAATGAACAAAGAACTATAAGTTTTTATTATTTTGAGTTCTAAGTTTCTTTAAAACCATGAGAGGGTAGAAGGAAAGACAGAGAAGGAGGAGGGAGAGAAGTGAGAGAGGAAAATTGAGAGAGAGAGAGAGAGAGAGAGAGAGAGAGAGAGACTTCTTGGATAAGATGACAAGCCACAATATCCTTTCATTTTCCTACAAATAATGTGAACCCATTCTTTATGGCCGAGTAAAAGTCCATTGTGTATATATATTACATTTTCTTCTTTTTATTTATATATTAATTGGTACATTTTAAGTGTACAATACATTTACATTTATCATTGGGTGTTTTTACCTATACATGATGTATCTTGGTTCTTATTTTTTCCCCGTTACCTGTGCTCCCTTCACCCCCACTACCCTTCCCTATTTACATAGACTTTATTTCCATTTTTTTTTCTTTCTCATAATTTTTCCTTTCCCTTCTTCCCTTTCCCCTTCCCCTTCTGCCACCCCTACCCCTTTGGACCTTTTCCTATTTCAATTTATTAATTATTCATTTTAATCATTTTCATCCTTATTTACACCAAATAGTATCTCTAGTGTGAGAAACTGAAAGTATATTACATTTTCTTTGTCCATTTTTTCTCTTCTGTTGGTAGGCATTTAGGCTATTTACATAGTTTAGCTGTTATGAATTGTGCTGCTATAAACATGATTATGTGTGTATCATTGTAGAATGATGACTTTAACTCTCAGAAAAATACCCAGAAAAGATACAGCTGGGTCAATGGAATATCTATTTCAATTTTCTGAGGAATCTCCATACTGCTTTCCATAGTGGTTGTATTAGTTTATAGTCCAAACAACAATGTGGAAGGGTTCCTTTTTCCCCACAATCTTGCCAGCACTTTTACTTTTTATGTTTTTGATGATAGCTATTCTGACTGGGGTAAGATGAAATCTCAGAGTTGTTTTGATTTGCATCTCCCTAATGGCTGAACATTTTTTCCATTTACTTATTGGACATTTGTACTGTTTTTAAAAAAGAAATGCCTATGTTGCATTTTCCCATAATGTTAGGTAAAATAAGTCAGAAACAGAAGATTAGATATCTTATGATTTCTCCTATATGAGAAACTCAAAAGATAAAGAGTAAATTAAAGGAGAGATGGTAGATAATATGGAGGCAGATTTTTTTGGAGATAATGAAGTAGATCAAGGGAAGGAGGAAAGGGAATCAATCATATCCCCCAAAATGAGTGCAGTGATTACATATTGCAAATACACACCAATTTTCAAAAAGATAAGCTTCTTAGAAATATATATAATAAAACTACATAGTATACTATATACTGTATATATATAGTATCCTCTTATGATGAGCTTCTTGTTTCACCAATAAATTCTACCTCTTATGTCCCTGGTCTGTTACATACTCTAACTCCTAATTTATAGGTTCACTGCTAAGCAATGCAATCCACTAAACCAGTTTAGTGTCCATTATAGTGACCATAAACAGAGACCAGACTTTATTTACTTCTCTAGCATTTTCATGACAGAGACCATCTGTTCCAACCTAGTTTCTATGTGATCCAAGAACAAATTTGACAATCCCTTGTGCATTTACTCAGTTCTGACATCATAATAGGAAAACAGCCACAGACAATCCATAAGCAGAAAGGCATAGCAACCTGTGTAGATCTGATAGGCAAAACACCTGATTCTAACTAGGGAGTTCAAAGAAGGCTGCCTAGAGCAGCCATAAGTGTACTGAGCCTGGATGGATGAGTGGGAGTAAGCAGAGCAGAAGCATGAGGTAGGACAGACACTGGTGGATCCCATACAGTGAGGAAGGAACCTTTGTTATATATGGAGGGTATGTACAGATGAGGTGGAAAGATTAGCTCCATGCAATAAGCAGTGTGTGTGTGTACCCTACTCTTCCTGTCTGGCTCAACCTACCAGATGGCCCAGGCTCCACAATTGTCTGTTCTCCCTGAATGTAAGGTAGACAGGATCTAGTTGAAGCAGTTAACAATTTGTTTTTTCAGGACTAGAAAAAGAGAAAGCTAAGGTAATAAATCACTGAAACTTTAAGATACTGTCACTTATGACCTGTGGTTATAGTGGCTGTAGGCAATTTCCTTAATCTCTCTGGGTCTCTAAACCTGCATTTTATGAATGTAAAACTGAAATAGTGACACTTACCTCATAGCATTGTTGCAAAGATTAAATGCAGTGTAGTTTTTGTAAATTGCCTGATACAAGGCCTGGCACCTAGCGGCATTCAATAACTGGCAACAATTACTGCAAGTCTGTTTTACTGCTGGGTTTGGCAGCATCTCAATGTTTGATATTATATCTATTTTGGCAAGGAAAACTGAAACAGAACTGAAGACCGTGATGGTGAAAGCAGTGCTCCGATTCTGTTCTGGTTTCGGCCAGGATTGTTTGTTCAGTCCTAACAGCTAGCTCGAATCCTCCTCTGGGACCCTGAGAAATCACCAGCCACCGGGTAACCAAAAGGCAGGCAGAAATCTGAGCAGCCAAGAGGGAGGCACAGGCAGCCTTTGTGAAGAAAACATTTGTTCCCCTTAAAGAAATAGGATGTTTGAAAAGAAAACATGCAACATTGGAGACACAGACTCCAACATATACACTTCAGTTACCACCCCCTCCAGATGGGCCCACAGATCAAACCAGCTGCATGATATAGTCCTTTGCAAGAAACAAAACTCACCATAGAGAACGCTGTGTTCCTACACAAAATAATTTTTGTGGTGTATTCAACTGTATTTGTTTCCAGTTGCATTTTCCAGAAACCAAGTGATCACTTAATTCCTTAAGTTCAATATGCATCTAAAACTCATAATATCCATAATCAATTTGTGGTTCTGGGTGTTGTTTATTACGCCTAAAAGAGTGCCCTGGAGCTGTTCCAAGCTTTAAAAATATCCCCCCAAAAGTGAGATAAATTAAACTGGTCTAGACACAAACTTAGAAAACTGTCTTTGCTAAGGAATTATCTACATCCAAACTTAACTTGGGAGCCCTCCCTTGGTGGGACTCTTGGAACAACACAGGGCCCAAGAAGAAACAAGTGCAAGATGAGCAAAGCCAAACCAAAAGCATAGTTAATGAAGGCATGGTCATTTTGTCCTCTCTCCTGCAAAGTGTCTCCTCTGTGAAGTAATTTTTCCCAAACAATCCACTCCAGGAATTAGGATTATCATTTTACTCATCAGACTTTCTCCCTCGTTGCCTGTCTCATGGACATCAGTGATCTCTAACCAAATTCATCAGATCCCTACACAAAATATAATTATTGATTTGAAGATGCTTTTAATAGTTCCTATTGCAAGTATCAAGAGATAATATTTTGTATTTGTCTTAGTTTTCTTCCATTAATTTTTCTTATTAATTTTTGGTCTTTTACTCAAACTTCACCAAATTATTATCTTACCTTCAATTACTATGCAAACTTTTCATCAACATCAAAAAATTAGGGACTTAATGATTTAGGAAATATTTCATATTTTTAATAAACATATGTGTTTATATATGCATTTTTTCATAAGTGTTTGGATTTTGAAAACTTACTAGATATAACTTTTCCTTTAGATTTTGTATATTCACATGAGAGTTTTATAGGCCTCTAGTGTTCAAGTTATTTTAACTCTTTTTTCTGAGCAGTTCCTCTGTCTACACTGTGGAAAGCTATATCTAATTATCTATTGAAAGAATCCACAGGGCCGGGGATTTAGCTCAGTGGTTCCACCTCCTGCCTCGGCAAGTGCAAGGTCCCGAGTTCGATCCCCAGTACCAAAAAAAAAAAAAAGAAAGAAAGAATCCACAGTCATGAACAGCAGTTCCCAGTACAATGTTTAAGAATAGAGGAACAAGAGAACAATATAAAAATAATAGAGCTAAATCCACTTGGTAATAAATTGGCTATATGCAAACCAGACCGTCTGCTCAGTTTCTTTCAGAGAGTGGTTATGTTTGAAGCATATACAACTCTCTAACCAGCTGACTTCTACTTATCCTTTTACTTTCCTTTATTAATTATTCTTCCCCAGCTTGGTCTCATTATGAAGCCTCTTCCCATTTGAGAGACAGTGTAATATCATGGTTAAACACACAGACTCTGAAAACTAGCCTGGATTCAAATTCCTGGTCTGCACCTAACTCACTGAAGGTGCATAGGTGTCTCAGTCCATATTCTGCTGCTATAACAGAATACCACAGACCAGATAAAATATAAACAATAGAAGTTCATTTGGCACACAGTTTTATAGGCTGTGAAATACTGCACCATAACATGTTGGAAAGACAAGTGTATACCCACAGAGCAGAGAGGAGAAAATTCTGTGAGCCCATCTTCTTATGAGGAGCCTGCTTCCAACATAACTAACCTGCTCACATAATAATGGAATTAATCCATTCATGAGACAGAGCTCTCATGACCTAATCACTTATTGAAGGTTCTAACTCTTAATACCATGACAAAGGCAATTAAATTTGAAGATGAATTTTGGAAGAGGAGACATTCAAATCATAGCTCTAGGCAAGTCTTTAGCTTCTCTCTGGCACAGAAGAGCAGTAGGTATAACTATCTTACATTTATAAAATCCCTTAAAATTGCCATGATCCATTTGATAGGATTGATTCTGCTTATATCTTCTGCTATCTACTTTTCCATATAATTCTTCTTCAAGTTTGTAAAATTGACCTATCTATAATATCAATATTATTATAATATAGAAATACCACCATCCTACAGGACAAAACTTCAAGAGTCACAGCCTCAGCACTTGGTGGTGACTAGTTGGAAACTTACACTACCGTTGCCATGTGAATATGCCACCATTGCCCTGCCACAGTACCTAGAGACCTTTGTAAAGGGTCAGTATTTCTCTGGTAAAGTAACCAGGATAAGTCTAGGTGAAACTATAACTCCAAAATTTCCTGACAGATCCACAGTTTACTGGCATCAATTCGCATACTGGTACATAAACCTATTAGTCTGAGATTATGACATTTCAACAACTGAAATAATTAATTCCACATTCATTTAAATTAGACAGTCAATAAATAAAAAGAATTTTGTCTCAATGAGTGACAATAACAACTTACAACCACTTCCTCCAACAGTGCTTGAAGCCTTCTCTCCAAATTCTTTAGCATTTTCCACAATTTTCTCTGAGCATAAATCAAACTCAGTTCATAAATCAGTCATTATTAGAGGTCACTGTCTTAGCTCACATATCTCTTATTAACTTACATTATTAAAAGCTTATGTACACACACACATGGATTTTTTTTAATATGAAGAACAGCTTTGAGGTTTTCACTATAAAACTGTAAACTATTTACAGATGAGAATATCCCTGGACTATACTGTTTGTGTCTCTACATTACTCTCTCAAATAATTATCTTTTTGGTTTCTGGTCCTGATGATTGGACTCCTGGTGAAAATAGCATTAAATATCTCCATACATGTTCCTCTTTTTATCTTTCATTGTGTACTACGTCCATGTTTTCAGTCATTTTCTTTACCATTATCTGTTCCATTAGTTTTCTTTTTGTAATGCCATCTTAGCCACTTCTACCTCCTTTTTCTAAGAACTTTTAGTATGGAACACAATTTTATATTACATTTTGCATGTTTAATTAAAGCATATTTCTTAAGGAACACTTTATATCTTTAAAATTTTGATTTAATTTCATTTTTTAAGACTAAAATTAAATTTTTACTCATAGGACATCAATGTTTATCTTTATTCTTTGGACTCATAGACTATAAGTATTTCTGAGGCTGCTCCTGTATTATTTACAATTGCATATTTAATTAAATGAGTAATATATGATCATGTGCTTTGGAAATCTGTTCCTAATATATTTAAAGGAAATGACTTTTTATTACTCCAAAAATATGGATAGGCCATAATTTATTTATGTCCCTACTAATCAACATTTAATCTGTCCCATTTTTGATATGTGAATATCAAGGCTTCAATAACCATTGCTTATAGATTGAATTTTTAGATTCCCCAAAGGTTCATATGCTGAAGATTTGGTACCAAATGTAGCAATATTAAGAGGTGGTGCTCTGGAGAAGATTGGATCATGGGGTCTCTGACCTCATCAGCGGATTAATCCATTGATGGATTCATAATTTGATGAGTTATTGGGAGGTGATGGAAATTTAAGAAGTGGTACACAGTTGAAAAGAATGGGTCCCTGGGGACCTGCTATTGGGGATTATATTTCTTCTTGGATCCTTCTTCTCATTCTGTCTGCTTCCTCCAACAATGAGATGTGCATCTTTGCCCCATCACAAGCTCACAGATATGATGTACTGCTTCACTATAGGAACAGAGCAAAGTGACCATGGATTGAACCTGTGAGCCAAAATAAATCTTTCCTCCTTTTAGCTGATTTTCTCAGGTATTTTGTCAGAGAAACCTATCTTCTAATATACCACTCTTCTACATATATTCTTTTTCAAATATGAAAGTTCTTTTTCTTAAGACAGATCTAAGAAGTAATGTTCCTGGTTTAAAGGTTATATGCATTTTGAATATTAAAGTAAGAAATAACTTTCTAAGATAGGCCTGATTGCATAAATATTAAATTATTTTAAATGGAAAAATACCATAAGGTATTGTGAAGTAGGCCTCTCTTTATCAGTAATGGAATCACTATCAATAATTAAAATTTATGAGGTTTTTATTTTACTTACCATCTGTGAAAATGATCACTTCTTATTCTTTACTATAGCTATGCTAAATTATATTAACTATATTTTATTTGTTGGTGACATATTGTTGTTGGATGGTTGTCCGTATTTTAAGACATTTGCACAAACATTCATAGAGGAACAAAGTCTTTAACTTTCTTGCCTTGGCCAGATTTTGATATCATTGTTGCTGATTTCCTTTATACAAAAAATCCACACTATGTGTTTTAAAATAGTTTAAATAAGGTTGGAGTTGTATTTTCCATATGGCATTCATCTATTAAAAAGTTTTGTTTTATTGCTTTGGGGAAAGAAATTGCACTCAGAACATTTTGTGTTAAATATTTCATCCCTTTATGGATTTGGCCTTTGTGATTTCCACTTTTTAGGCTTTCAAATTTATTTGCATAAAAATTTTACATCTTAACATTATTTTTCTGGGTTTTTTTTTAATTTGTTTTTGTTTTTGTACTGGGGATTGAACTCAGGACCTTGCACTTGTGCGGCAGGTGTGGTGCCACTGAGATAAATCTCGAGCCCCTATTTTTCTGTTCTTTCCCAAAGGTATCTTCTAATTTTATATATTTTCTTTTTTCCTTTTCTTCTTGATTAGGTTAATTATTGTTGTATATATCCATTCTTATTCTGCTAATTTTTAATTTCAATTATTCTGCATTTTTGTAAACTTCAGAAACTCAATATTTTATTAATATATTTGCAAATCTTTTCTTCACTCCTAATGTACATTGTTTATGGATTTTCTTTGATCACTGTATTATTTAGAATCTTCACTTTTGTTAAAGATGTGAAATCTCATTCTGATTAAGACTTTTAGTGTTTTACTATTGGTGGTTTTTATTCCAATGAAAGAAGAAAATACATTTAAATGTATTTTATGTGGCTTACGCTATTTTAGAATGTATTTGGCTATCTTTTCAAGTGTAATATGTGGTATCATTTAAAACTATTTCCTGTGCTCGCCCATAGAAGGTGTGTGTGTGTGTGTGTGTGTGTGTGTGTGTAAAAATAAAGGACATCTATTGTGCTTAAATTATTGGTTCTTGCATATTCTAAATTACTTTTGTCTTCCTAATCCACTGACAGATTTATATTAAAGTCTCCAGATCCAATAGACAATATTATTTCTAATCTTGCCATTTATTTAAAAAAGTTTTATGGGTTTTCCCATTTTTCTCTTTAAATAATTTCATGGAAAAAGTATTTTTTGAAAGGTGACGATCTCTAACAAATTATCTTACCCTGTTATATTATCTGGAAAATTAGGGTCATATGAATCAAATATACCTTAATACTAAGGGCTTTAGAATTTGAAACTTTTAATGTAGTAAAAAAATACTAAGAAGGATTAAAACAAAACTGCAAAATTAACTTTATGCAGATATTATTCAGGTTATTTCTCAAGTTTTGAGGTATAACCTAGATAAAATAAATTTCACTAATTTGGTAAGCCTTGATAATCATACACAGGCATATAACTGCCACCAAAATCCAGATATAAAATGATCTATCACCCTAAAAGCTCTCCCTAGATCCTTTTTGCAGGCCATCCTCTTCCTGGCTTCCAGAAGCAAGCATGCACAGGTTTGACTTCCAAAACTATGGGTTACTTTGTCTAAAATTTACATATAAATGGAATTATGCAAGATATATTTGTTATTTTTTTCATTTAACATTACGTTTTTACAATTTCACTGTGGCACATTACACATACCTAAAGTTCATTCATTTTACATGTACAATTCAATGCTTTTTGTTTTTAAGTGTGTTATTTATTTATTTTTTTCCCATTAAGTTTATTGGTACATTTTAGGTATAAAATACAGTTACATTCATCATTGGGATCTTGCACCATTATATGAGCATCTTGGCTTTTATCATTTTTCCCCTTCCCTTGCCCTCCCTTCACTCCCTCCACCCTTCCCGATTTGCAAAGACTTTGTTTCCATTTTTTTCCTTTTCTCATATTTTTCCTTTTCCCTTCTTTCCTTTCCCCTACCCCCCCCCACTTCCCCTGCTCCTTTAGACTTTTTCTTTCTGTTACACATATCAATTACACATTTTTAAAATTATAATATTGAGATCTAAGAGACATTACCTCAGATTTTACAGAATTTAAAAGGATATAGAAAGCATATTACAAAAATCTGTTTTGAAATAAATTTGACAACTTCTAAGAAGTACCTTGGAAGACAAATTAATGAAACTAACTCTGGAGGAAATATAAAATTTGAATAGCACCTATTAAAGCAAGTATATTCCTAGCTTGAAAACCTACCTATACGACAACAACAGGCTCATAAACATTTTAACTGATAAATTACATCAAACAATTAAAGCAGAAAAAAGAAGGAACACTTCTTCCCTCATTTTAGGAAATCTACATTGTGCTAATCCTAAAACTGGACAAAGATAATAGAAGAAAAAAGTATGAGCATAGATAGAAATTTGTTTAACAAAACAAACTATTAGAAGTCAGATCTGGCAGTGTGTAGAAAGTGGTTTTGTTATAGGTATAGCAGTGTTGGTTCAGCATTGCAAGATCCACCCCCAGAAGTCATCATTTTAACAGAGGAAAGGAAAAAGCCATATGATCCTGTCACTAGTTGGAGAAAAAGTATTGGATTAAATTCTACAGCTGTTCATGGTCAAAGCTATCAGGAAACTAGAAGTAGAACAGAACCTTCTCAACAGATTAAAGACATGTACTCCATACTTCCAGCGAGAACGCCTTATATGAATGGAGAAGATACAATGCTTTCTCCTTAAGGTGGGGAGCAAGGGCAGATATGCTTACTCTTTATCTGTCCATTAAACTTTGAAACCTAGACCCCACCAAAATAGTCTGGCAATAAAATGACACAATTAGGATAGGATTGGCAAGGTAGAAGCAAGATCTTTATATGTAGATGAAATGATCATCTACAGAGAAAATACTAAGGAATCTCTAGGAGCCCCTAGAACTTGTATCTGAATTTAACAGGATTAGAAAACACAAGATATATATAAAAATTCAGGTCTGTGTATACGTCCCATAAATGAAGAATTGGATATTGAAATTTAAAAGTTATGTAGGAGTACAAAGGACCTAGAAAAGTTAAAAAAAAAAACCCCAAAAAACCAAAAATAGTGTTGGAAGACATTTAGTACCTAATTTTAAGGCTTCTTCTAAAGCTACAGTAATCAAGGCAGTGTTGGTGTAAGGAAAGACATATAGATCATTGGACTAAAACAGAGAATCTAGAAATAGAACCACACATATATGGTCCACTGAGTTTTGAAAGACTATTTAACATTAGCATTTTATAGAATATAAACTCAATTCAAGAACCAAGGAAGAGATAGTGTTTGCAGCAAATGATACTAGAACACCTGGTATCCATATACAAAAAATTAACCTCAACCCTTTATTTCCATACATGAAAATAACTTGAAGGGATCTATGAACCTAAATAAGAAAATCTAAAAGTATAAAATTTTAAGAAGAAAATATAAGGGAAAATATTTATGAATTCAGGGTAGGCAAGAACTACCTAGGATACAAAAGACATGATGTATAAAAGAGAAAAACTAATAAATGAGATTCCATCAAAATTTAGAACTTTAAATGACATTGTTAAAATGAAAAGTAGTCCTTAAACAGACCATATTTACAATGCATATAACCTATGACCAGAATATATAAAGAATTCTTACAGCTCCTTAATAGACAACCCAATTAAAAAGTAGACATAAGAAGATGATAAATAGCCAGTATAGCACAAGGAAGGTTGTGCAATTCTAGAATCAGAAAAATACTAATCAGTAGAAGAACCAGATTGAATTATACACTCATTAGGGAGATGAAGTTAAAAGTTTTAAAAGCCTTGTCATGACTTTTTCTTTTTGTTGGATTCTCCCCCTTTGCATTTAATTTGTCATGCCCAGTGGATTCATTCTGCTGGGCTTCCTGGGGTTGTGATCCTCATTGTCTTTTCCTAGGGTATTGTCTAAAATTTTTTGGAGTGCCGGTTTGATATTCATGAAGTTCCTGAGGTGTTCTTTATCATGAAAGTATCTTATTTCTCCATCCATTTTGAAAGATAGTTTTGCAGGGTAAATCAATCTGGGTTGGAGGCTGTTTTCCTTTAGGGCTTGAAATACATCACTCCAAGCTCTTCTTGCCATGAGGGTTTGCATTGAGAAGTCTGCTGTGATTCTGATGGGCTTTCCTTTGTATGTGATTTGTTTCTTTTCTCTCACTGCTTGTAGAATTTTGTTCTTTTGTTGGATTTCTGGAATCCTAACTATTATATGCCTATGTGTAGATTTTTTTGGATTAAGGCTAGCTGGAGTCCTATATGCCTCACTTATCTGTATGTCAAGTTCTTTTCCCCTCCTTGGGAAGTTTTCTGCCATCACTTCTGTGAAGAGTTTTTTTATGTCATCTGCACTCTCTCCTCTTTCTTCATTGACTCCAATCAGTCTTATGTTATTCTTCTTTGCATTGTGTAGCAGCTGCTGGATTGATTTCTCATGTTCCTTTACAATTTTAAAGCAATTTTTATTTTCCTGGTCACTAATTGCAATCTTTTCTTCCGTATCTGAAATTCTATCCTCACATTGGTTCATTCTGCTGAGCAGACTTTCGATGGAGTTTTTAATCTCCTGGAAATCTGTTTGCATCTGTTTTATGGATTCCATTTGTTTCCTATGTTGGGATTCCATCATGTTCCTCAGATCCTCTATTTTTTTATCTGTGTCCTCTCTAGATTTATTAATCATGTCTTGCACCATAAGCACAATCTTTGCTGTTATCTGAGTAATTATTTCTGATTTCATTTTTCCCGGATCCTCTTTTGTTGCCAGTTCAGAGAGTCCAGGTGGTTGAGTATCAGGTTGTTCCATCTCCTTTCCCTTTGGGGTTTCTGTGGGTGATCCAGAAGTCTGTTTTTGAGGCTTGTTTATGTGTCTCCTCATTTCCACAGGGCGGGGGGGGGGTGTTGCTTTTGGTGCCCACATGGCTCACCTTCTCTGCCCTAGAAGCTTGGGATGGCTAAGTGTGTTATTTAGAAACATGGAAGTAATTCCAATAGAAACAGCCTCATGGATTGCATTGTGCTCACCTCCCAGGAGTGTGTGGGAGTTGTCTGCAAGTCATTTAGAAAGGTAATTTTTTTTAGCTACATGCACACAATGACTTTGCCAATTAGACACATTGAAAAATGTCAATTTCAGCTGGGCACACTGGTACTAGTAATCCCAGCACTCTGGGAGGCTGAGAAGTAAAAGACCACCTTGGCCAATTTAGGGACTCAGTGACACCCTGTCTCCAAGTTTTGAAAAAGAAAAAAAAAGGCGTAGGGGTGGCTGGAGATGGGGCTCAGTACAAAGGCTGTGAATTTAATCCACGGTACTCGGCAGTGGTCTGGGCATGTCCTACAGGCGCACATCACACACCACCAGGCAAAGGCTCCCTTGAAGTTGGCTCTGGGCCCTGCTACCTGCAGACCTGTAAGAGCATACAAAGCCAGCGCGGAAAAGCCTCAGCAGGTAATGAGGGCTCTGAGTCCTAAGCCACAACCAACTACAGAGGATGAGAGACGCCACAGCTCGGGTTGGCCCTGTGCCCATGGAACCCAGGAGACCTCAGCTCGCGCACACAGGCCCGCCAAGTACCGACTGCATGGCCCCCCCGACTTCCTGGGGCCACCTGCGCGCCTCAGAAAAGTCTCTGCACACCAACGTGGGGCAGCTACAGCTACCAGCACTCCCAGCACTGCCTAAACGCACAGGCTCCTCAACAGTCCCCACCTACACCAGCCCGGGATTGGCCGCCTCAACGCTTTTTAATATAGAGTTGTGTGCTCTTTACCATAAATAAGTTATATTTCCATCACCCCAGTAAAGTCATACATGCTTATATACCATCCATACCTAATTTACTCTGACTCTTTAGATTTCTCTTTTCTTGATATTTCATATAAATTGCATCATACAATAACTATGTTGTACCTCACAAATGGCTCCTTTTAGGGTGTGTATTTTGAGATTCATCCATATCATTAAGTTACCCATACCATAAATTATTGATTTTATCAAAGTGGGTAGTATTACTTAATTTGGTTAGCCATTAATTTTTTTTTTTCATACTAGGAATCGAACTTGGAACCTTGCGTTTGCAAGGCAAGTGGCAGGACCACTGAGCTAAATCCCTGGCCCAATCATTAATCTTTTGGTAAGTATTTGGGATGTTCCTACTTTGGAGTTATTGATCATAATGCTCCTATAAATGCTTTTATATATGCCTGTGTGTGAAATATGTCTTCATTTCTTTTAGGTAAATATCTTGTAGTACAACTGCTAGATCCTGTGGTAAACACATATCTTCATAATACACTTTTGCTGGTTTCAAAAGTGACTATGCAATTTTTCATTCCTGTGTATATGAGTTTCAGTTGCCTCACATTACTACCAACACAGTATTTCCAGTCTTTTAAGCTTTAGCCATTCCAGTAAGTGTACAATGGGATCTAGGTAGCTACAGATCTATACTAAAGCAATTTCAAGCAAAATACTAGACAGGTTTTTAAAGAAATTTCTGGACAAATATAAAAATCTATATGGAAAGGCAAAAAATTATTGAATTCTATTTGGAAAGGCCAATACATTCTTGAAAAAAGACAAAATTAAAAGACAATGTGTAGTTGCAAGCTTTACCATGTCTACCCTATACAAACATGTATAGCCATGTACAACAACAGACTGCTATGTAATACTGGGCATAACATCACCTAGTGACATTATAGGTGTCTTCATTTGTAAGTGTAACTATAGAGGTTTGCGCAATGAAGTCACCTAAGGACATATTTCTCAGAAGGTATCCCTGTTGTTAAGCAATCATGACTACATTCAGGATTGTGTGGTGCTGATATAAAGACAGACATATAGATCATCTAAGCCAATTATAGAACCAGAAAACAGATCCACACATACCTGGTTGCTGATTTTCAACATTAAGTTGTATATTGATTTATTCAAGAAATAATTATTGGGCTCCTACTATTTCCTAGGTACTGTGACAGAGCTATAAATTGTCCTTTATGAAAGTGATCTAGAGATGATGCAGGGAAAATAGATATCACTCCCAACCTGCTAGATGTCTGATACACCAAGTTTGTGTTCTCTAAAAACAGAGAATACATTCTAGGAACAACAGAGGTTATGAATATGAAATATTTATTGAGGGACAAACAGCTCCTGGCTGAGAAGGACAGGAGGGGACTTGGAAAGTGGGTTGCCATGGGCGCCACTTACAGGGGAGGCTTTATAGAGCAAAATCTCAAGATGGGTATGAAATCATGAGGTGGATACAAGGTGGGACAAAACTATGATTAACCAATAAGATTACAAGTATAGCTGCTTAGGTAATATTGATCCAATGGGGAAATAAGTCACATAGCAAGTATACTTGGAGAGAACAAGGACCTTTGCTGGAAGGGATGGGTCAGGAGGTCTTGGTCCCCCACCCAAGGTAACTGATGCCTATTTAGAATATCAATCATATTGTTCAACCCTTGGGGAAGTACTTCATATCTTTATCTTGAGGCTTGGCCTTTAATGAATGCACCTCCAGACACAGTTATAATGTGTTTTCATCTTAGGCATTGACTTCTTCAAGGGGTTAGGCCTGTCTGACTGCTTATAATATTTCTAACTAATTTAACTGTCTATAATAAAAACATTCCAAAAATTTTGCCCTCTTACAACTTATATTCTAGTTGGGGGAGAAAAATCTCAGAAAATGCATAATATATCATATAATTATAAGTCCTTTGGAGCATGCACATCACCTGAGGCCAGCCTTGAAGGAACAAGTGCAGTAGATCAGTTCAGGCAGAGCCACAGGGGCTGAGCTGAGGAACATGACCTGGGTCCAATCACAGGATTTTACAGGGATTGTAAGGAATCTGGCTTTGACTCTGACTGAGCCAGGAAACCACTGAAGGGTTTTGAGGGGAGGGTAGCACCATGTGATTAAGTGTTTCAAATAGTTATTATGGCTGACTGATGAGAACAGAGGTCTAAGAAGGAGGAGCCCCAGGGGACACAGGAAGTGTGGCTTAATCAAAGATTATTAGGGCCATCATAAGAGGTCCTGCAGAGAGATTACAGAGTGAAAGTTAGGAAAAAAGAAGAATGAAAGAAACAGACAGCAACAAAAAACAGAGGAGATAAACTGTTACTACAATATTAAAAAAAACAGAACAAAAGAAGCTAAGCTGAGATCAAAGAGCAGAGTGAGATTGACAGCGTCAAGGGCTTCACAGAGAACAAACAGGCCTAGGCCGAGAAAAGGCTGTTGATGTGTAAAGGCCACTTGGTGACTTTCAGTGGTACGGCATCTGTACCATGCTAGGACATTAGTGGCTGTTGCAAACACTGGAACATCATACAGACAACCTTTTTAAGGAGAGAAGGAAAATAACACACGTTAGATGATGAGGGGAAATGATTGATTTCAGGATAAGCTAAACCATAAATGTCTGCAGGTTGAGGAGAAAAACCCAGGGGTTTGGGAATAACTGCAGGCCACTGAGAAAGCTGAAGATTGGGAGAGTATTAGAGGAGTAGCGAGTTGGGGAACTGTTAGAAAATCCAAGTTTATAGGCCCTCCTAGCCACTTCCAGAATTTGCCTTGAAAGTGCTGTTTCTTTTTACATTTCTGTAATGTTTGTTTCTTCCTTCCTAAAGAATTACATTTAAAAATGCACCAGTCCCACTCAAATTTCCCATAGGTCACCTGTCAAGTCACCTTAAATGGATTTCCTCATCTATCAGCTCTCATTTTACTTGGACATGTAAATGTGACCCCAGAGTTTCAGGAAGAAGTAGGTCAATCTTGTAGAAGGCATCTGCTAGATAGATGCTACCTGGCTGGGATCCTTTTTACACCAGGTACTGCTAACATAGCTCAGTGAATACGCTGAGCCAGGTTTCCGAATGCCATTGGAGGTACTGTTTTGCTCCCTGATACACAGTATCTGGGCCTTGCGGCACAGCTTGGTTTCTAAGCAGGAGGTAGACAGGATCAACTGAGCAAGACTTGGGAATTTCACCCCCACATCCACATCCTTCTTTAATTTTTCCTTAAAACGCTCACACCCAGTTTCATTTTCACACACAAAGAGGTCCTTTGTATTTCACTATGACCAAGTTACAAAAGTAAATGTTTTCCTTTAAAAAGAAAGTGGGTGTGGATGATGTTCACTGGGGTGGAATGTGAATAAAGACCCCCTACTCCCAGCATGCTAAACTCAAAGGAAAATAACGTTATGTTGAGCTTCTAATTTGGCAACAATGCTTTTATTTTAATTATTTGTTTGTTACTTTGGTTTTTTCTTAATCTGTAAGGAATTCCAGAAAAATTTTAAATTTAACCATATTGGATTAAAAGAACTATTAAGTCTCTGAAGTGAGTAATACTGCAGAATAATAGAAGCAGATTATTCTCCTTTATTTTAGGAATGGACACTCAACTGAAATTTTCAAATATGTTTTAATATAACTGTGCATGGACTGCATTCTCATTTTCTAGAAGAGAATTTGATGTGAGTGATATAACCAGATACAGCTCTGTGAGAGCAAGCAGATTGGCTCACAAACTCAGACATACACGGAGGTTTCCTAACCACCGCTGCTCTTTCCTGGCTGGCCCCATGAAGAGCCAGGAGCCTGCCTCTGCAACTGTGAAGCAGACCAATACTTTATGCTCACTGACTCAGGGTGTGTTTCCTACATTTAATAGTGCCGAGGAGGTATCCCCTTTCCAAAAGTCACTCCAAATGTTCTTCTCCAGGCTGTCATGCCCTTCCCAGAATTAAAATTTCCTTTGGGAAAGATATCTTTTTTTTTTGGTACCAGGGATCGAACTCTGGTCCTTGCACTCGCAAAATCAAGGTGTATACACTCAAAAAGTCCCTAAATGCTGTATGTCACAGGAACTTCTACAACGAACATGGAAACAACACAATAAGGTGAAGAAATGAAGGGTTACTAAGCAGCTTCAGCTGGCAATCAGCATAAGCTTCCTTATCTTGAGCACATAGGCTTACCAATACTCTTGAAAAGGCACAAGAGAATTATCATTCAATTCTGAATAATCTTACAGGAAGATCTGAGGGGCATTTCTATTTGGGAAAAATCACTGATTCAATAAATATTTATTGATTTTTTTTGTACCTGAGGTCCACAATTTATATCATGATGCCACATTTTCAAATTCCTTAGATTTCTGAAATAATGTTTTCATTAAAAGGTACTCATCTACCCTGTGCAACGTGCTCTGATATTCCCTATTCTGTTTGATTTTTCTAGGGCTCCTCATATCTCACAATATAATTTGATGACCCAGTTTAGAGTTTTCGGACCCTGCGTTAGGGACCAAGGACATTTACTTCGTGTCACCCTTCACTGCATCAACAGTCCTGCTGGGAGATAGATACTCTAGAAACAAATAATCAGTTGTAATGTGCAATGCATTCTATTCAGGAAACTAAAGTGGAACTCTGATGAAACTAATACACCAAGTTTGGAAAAGTTGGTCAGAGAAGATCTCTTTGAGAAGAGAAATAAGATGAGAGTCATAGGATGGAAAGGAGACAGGCATACAAAGGGGGAACAGCATTCCAGAGGGGCAATCACATTCCACAAAGCTGGAAGACTTGAGAAATACTGGCAGGAGGCCAGTACATCTCCCTGTGGTGAGAGAGGAGAGCGTGTTAGGAGATGAGGTCAGAAGGAGAAGTGGGGGGAATAGCATGCAAGGATTTGTAGGCAATCAGAAAGAGTTTGGATTCAATTCTGTCTATCATGGGTAGCCCTTGGAAGACTTGAATTATGCTAAATCCGGTTATGTAGTTAAAATTATAAATTGTTCTGTGTTTTGACTACCATTGTTGAAGATCCCACACCACACTTTCAGAAAGAAACATACTAGTCTCCAGAATTGATTGGCTGTCCAAGGCTTTTGGAGGCAGCATGTACAAGATGAGCTCATATAGCAAAATATGGAAGGAATAAATGAAAGATTCCCTTGGGGAATGAGAATGGCAAGACTGGGAAAAATATCTATTATCCTCACTCAAGTTCAAGAACATTTAGGAAATTCCCATTCTGAAGTACAAGTTTTTAAAACAGTTGCCAAAAAAATGTTCATACTGAACCTTTCCAAAGGTGTCATACAGTTTGCTAGTCACAAACTTTCATCTTCTCAACTTGTATATAGACAGCTGTGCCTAAGAAAAGAGGTGAAGGGTTACATTTGTCAGTTCTCTTGGTATTCCCATTTTATTGCTTTTGTGGGAATCCAGTTCAAGCTAGCCTGCTATTTTATTTAATATGCCTCCTTGTAAATTTCAGCTCTTGGCCATGTAATTAGTCCCTATATGGAAAAAATATTGAGCTTGTTGCTGCAATACCTGTGCTTCATACCAATAACAGAGCTACATTGGTTGTACCCCTTTCTACTATTCTACACATGTAGTTCAGAACCATTTTACATACTACACAATAAATATACATACAGACTATGATTGTAACTTTTGCATAACTATTCAAACATAGTTTACATTTATTCTTGGTTTCTAGTCTCTGAACTATAGGATTTAAAACATCAACCATCTTCTTTATTACTTCTAGAAAAGGCTACAACTCAACTTATTAACTTGTTGTAGGGTGTGGTCATTAGACTCATGAATAGATCTTGATAACTATAATTGATACAAGAGATAAGTGTTTGACTCCCTTACTAGATTCCCTTTAGCCACGCTTTGCCTTTCAGAGTTGTTCAATCTCTGTAGTCTCTTCTTTTGAAAGATGCCTCAGAAGTTGCTTTATTATGCCAAAATAAAAATGGCTGGTAATCTCTAGCACTACCTTTCTTTCTTTCTTTCTTTTTTTTTTTTTTGGTACCGGAGATCAAACTTGGGTCCTTGCACTTGCGCAGCAGAAGGTGAAACCACTGTGCTAAATCCCTGGCCCAGCACTACCTCTCTAAATAGGAACCAATGTTTTTTCACCTGCTTTTTGTCCAGAAAGTAACATGACAAAGTCTAGAAAGTCTACCTGTCCCTGGCATGTCTTGCACTTAGCTCTTATCCCATGCATACATAAGGCTAGCCCTGCGCATTATAATATGAGGCACTACATAACATATATGTTCTTGGTATCGATTTGGCAGAAATATAAATCCTCAAACATTTTCAAAAGTTCAAGTTTGGATATAGAAATTGATTAAAGGTCATCAGCTTTCCAACAATGTTTGAAAATCATTTTTTAAAAATCCTAAAGAAAAAAAGGCTATTTTTCTTAATTATTACTATCTGGAAATTTACCCTGATTTACCATATATAAGTATTAATGAATAACAGCTGGGTTTGAAGCAAAATTATGAAAGTAAATCATAGGTTTGACTAGTTATGTTCTCTTTAAAACAGACCAAGAAGACATATTGCTGACCCAAATGTAGATGGATCTTAATATGTTTTTGTTGTATATAAAAGCTGCTTTGTAAAAGCTGACAATTATTTGTCAAATGGAAAAAACTGGAGTTAATATAGATCCCTAATTGGAGAAAAAGTGGAAAATTTTACGAAGTCTATGTGGGCACAAAATTTTGACAAAAATGTTGATGAAAATTTCTGAAGGATCTTTTAATTTCACTATGCTTCTTATTTATAGTTCTGTCTTTCTTCCTAAGTCTCAGAGAAAATTACAACTCCATATGCCTGTAATTTAGACTTCTACAAACAAACAATAGGAAAGGATCCCATTCTGATTCTTGGTCCCACAATATGCTTCATTTTACAGTATCCAGCTTGAGAACTACTTAAATAGGAGTTTATTTACTTTTATATAAAGATTTTAAAATTACTTAAAAATTAAGTTATTTTCATTACAGCAAATTAACAACTAGAGTTGCTTGGGGAAATCTGCCCTACTTGGATCCTTACCTTAATACTGAATTGGTTGGATCTTCTATTGACCCACAGGCATTAGCTGCAGGATGAATTCTTCTGAAAACTGGGCAACAGAAGAAAATGAGCACCCAGGCAACCTGTAGAACAATATCAACCACCCACCTTCTCCATGACAGTCTTTGCTTCCTCTGCTTGTCTTTTTTTCCCTCATTAAGTTTATTAGTACATTTTAGGTGTAAAATAGTTATATTCATCAATGGGATCTTGTACCTTTACATGAATATCTTGGTTCTTATTTTTCCCCCTCCACCCTTCCCTATTTGCAAAGACTTTGTTTCCATTTTTTTCTTTTGTCATATTTTTCCTTTTCCCTTCTTTCCTTTCCCCTACCCCTCCCACTTCCCCTGCTCCTTTAGACCTTTTCTTCCTATTACACAATATCGATTACACATTTTTAAAATTACAAGATCAAGATCTAGGAGACATTACCACAGATTTTACAGAATTTTAAAGGATATAGAAAACATATTATAAAATTTTTTTTGAAATAAATATGACAACTTCTAAGAAGTACCTTGGAAGACAAATTAATGAAACTAACTCTGGAGGAAATATAAAATTTGAATAGCACCTATTAAAGAAAGTATATTCCTAGCTTGAAAACCTACCTATATGACAACAACAGGCTCATATACATTTTAACTGATAAATTATATCAAACATTTAGTCTGCCAGAAGTTGGTATGTGTTACTCTGTTCACAGTTGCTATAACTGAATACCATGAACTTGGTATTTTTTTTTTGAACTGGGTAATTTTTAAAAAATAAAAATTTCTGTCCTACAGTTTTGAATGCTGCAATGTCCAAGTTGAAGGGGTTAGAGTGGTAATGTGGTGAGAGCTTTCTTCTGGTAGAGACTGCAGAGTGCCAAGATGGTACAGGGCATAACATAGTGAGACGGAGCAAGCTTGCTAATTTGAGTCTCTCTCCCTCATTTTACAAGAGACTCCATAACACCATCTAATCCTAATGGCTTGCCAAAGGTCCCATCTGGTCCCACTTCTTAATACTTTATAATGAGGATTCAGTTTCAACATGAGCTATGGTGGAAACATTCAGACCAAAGCGTGATAGGTATTCCTCTTCTTCCAAATCAGAATGCCTGGCCATGTGCCCACCACCACAAACCAGAGGAAGAAGAAGGAGGAAGAGGAGCAGGAGGAAGAAGAGAAATGCCTTGCCATGAAAAGAATATTATAACTGATATTGTGGATGGTGAAGTTAAAATCCTTTTTTAAAAAATCAACCAGCACCTGGCAAGAGGGAGTCCCTGAGTTCTATTCCCAGTACAAAAAAAAGAGACAACCAGTAGAACTATAACTATACATTAATTCACAATATAATTTGATGATTTGTGGAATTTTTTTCTGAATAACAAACAAGTAATCCACAATGGAATTTTTGAAAAATAATTCAAAGTAATACCCATGAAAATGTCTTTCTTCATCCAACAAGGAGCTTCTGTTAAATTGTTTTGTTATCTAATTTTAGTTAAGTGAGACAGTTGCAGTGTCCTAGTCTGTTCTTCTTCAATGCCACAGATGCAGCCAAGAACACATCTTCCTGATGGGGCATACCAAGATTAACAGATCCCCTGCTTCCTCAACCCAACATGCACATTCCCCTTCTGGGGAGAGCTACAGATACTGCATTTCATCACCTGATACTTTTCCTTCTAGTTCAGGTTCCTTTTGTAAGACCAAGTGCCATCACAAAATGAACACTCTCCTAATTTTCTATTGATTAGAAGTGACTGAGCAGTTGTACACTGATGAAAATATATTATCTATCTACCTTTAATTTCTACTGTCAAGAAAATGGAAACATTGTTAAATTTTTAATTTTTAAAGCAGAGCAGGTAAGCGTCTCTTCTGCTTTGTGTGGAGTATAACTCTGATCTGATGAAGCCATGAAAGCCCCAGACTGTAACAACAATGACACAATTTATGTTGACTTTCATGTCACTATTTTGTCAATTCTATGTTCACCTCCTGAAATCCCCACTAAAATTCTGTGACTAACATTTTTATTAATAATACTTGTAGCTGAACCTATTTCATTCCAGTCTCTTAGCAATTAAAACTCTTCTTCCAATAACTTTAAAAATATTTCTCCATCCATGATTTACTTCTTAGAACCCAAAATAAAGAAATAATCAATCTTCCAAAGTGAAAAATGTTTAGCGAAATTGGTTAAATACAATTAATCAGAAAAAAGATTCCAGATTGTTAAGAGAAATAACAATGTGAGGCATATAATACACATACAGTGTTCTGGCAAATAAATATTAAAGGATGGACATTCAAGAGATGTCTGTGCCATTTTAGTAATTGAAAAACAAATGCAGTGATGGGGAATATTTTCTTACTTGGGAATTCTGAGGAAATACAGGAAAAGCATTAGAAATTCTGGAATTTTAGAGGAATTCTCCAGTTGCACATTTGAGATTAAGTTGGGGAAAGGGAGATAGAAAGGAACTAATAAGTAAGAGTCCTCAGGGACTTGGGCTTTCCAATCTTGCTGTGCTTTCATCTGGAATGCATTATTCCAAGATCCTTCCTTACTAAATCCAGAATTGCCTTTCTGAGCTTTAAACTATATCTGTTTTCTACTAAGCAAACTACTGTAAAGTTTTCAATTAATTTTAAAGAACTGTAGTTTTATGTTACTTGGAGAAATCATTTTTTTATTGAAGGCAGACAAGTAGAAAGTCTAGAAAATATCTACACACATGCAGCAATAATGTATGAACAATGAGAGGAAAGTGAGCAAATTAACTGGATAGAGTGCCAAGGTCATGGGAGACATTTTCACTTCTCTCAGTGTTCTTTCATGGAATTTAGAAAATAAATCAAAATTTTTAAAATGAACTTTCAAAAATAGTATCTGCCTGTCACTGCTGGTTGCTTTGTTGCTTCAGTCTAAAAACACTTTTCATAAACTACCTACTGTTTGCCATTATGCTCTGTTGGCTATAGGACTTGACCATTCTTCTTGCTTTCCTGAAGTACTGGAGCGACCTCTTCACTGGTGTCCCCACTGTCTACTCCAATTCCTTCCAATCCATATCCTCGCTTTAACCACAATAAACTCTTAAAACAAGAACAAGTATTACCCTGTGAGCAGGATGATCCTACTCTGATTAAATTACTCAGTGATATCCCACACATCTATTTTAAGAATGACCTCACCTCAACCCACTCTGGCCTCATCTGCACCTCCTGATGTATGATGTTTTCTGGTCTCCTGGGTTTATCACCTTTCCTCCTTGCTCAGACCTCCCCAACAGTCTGACAAACACTTTTCCCCTCTGACTCTTTGAATCTAGTTAACTCCTGCTCGTTTTTGTCAGATCTCAATTCAAATACCACTTCCTCTCATGGAAGCAGTTCCTCATCCCCTCCCAGACCAGATCAGAAACCTGTGTAGTAGCTCATACCACCCTTTCTTGCACTTCATTTACACCCCAGTGTGTCGTTCTAGTTCCAGTATTTCATTATTTGTATAATCTCTTTTTGGATGGACTGTAGATTATATAAAATCAGATACTCTGTATTATTCACAATTGTATAAAATAGAGTACCTGATATTTAATAGATAATGCTGAATAAATGAATGTAACAGAACAGACTTATCACTGGCTAATGAATATCACTAACATAAACATTTAAAGATACTCCCTTTTCATTCAAGATTATTTAAAATAACAGCATGGACTACTATTAGTACATCATCCAGAAATTTCATAAAGTATTTTTGTCAACTCAAAGAACATTCCTTTTTGTAGTGATTTAATGACTCTTTTAACTTTTTTATAGCTAAACTCAAACTTGATTGAAAATTTAGTCAGATCACATAGTCCATAGTGCTTAATTCTTTTTTCACTTAATGCTCTTAATTTAAACACCATTTCTTCAAGGGAATCTTCAGCTATGTGGCCTTCTCAAGTAAGGCCAAAATTAATATTACTTGCAGGCAGTGGCTCTCCACACCATGATTCAGAAACAAGCTTCCTTTCTTTTCTAGTATCCGCCATATTTTGGGACCCTGTGAACATTTGTGTGCAACCAGCAAATAGGCAGAAAAAGGACAAAAAAAGGCAGAACTTCTTCTTAAAGGACACAATTTCTTCTTCATTTTTATTGGTGAAAACCTGCTAATGGCTACACACAAGCTAAAAGGAAAAAGGCTAGAAATACAATCTAGCTCCATAGCAGTTTGAAAAAGTAATAAGGTTGAAGACATCCAAGAAGCATTTGCCTATCTGAGCCTTACTGTCCACTAAGATATCTGTATTCTCTGTGCCATAAAATCACGTTGGCATTTGCTTTTAAAACTTTCTCCTTAAAACATTTAGTCATGGTGATATTGAGGCAGCTCCAGTGAGAAATTTGAAATTGGTGCACTAAGATTTCAGCAAATCAAGGTTACTTATCTTAATGTTTTATCTACCTGCTACACCATAGTACAGTAGCTGCTGCATTGCAAAACAAGAGCTAAGATTTTCAACAGTAACTGTTATCTATCCTGATAAAACACTACCCCTCCAAGCTGCTGGACCAAGGAAAGGGCCTTTTTGTGGACACCAAGAGCAGGGAAGGAGTAAGATTTTTAGCACTTTGAGGCTAGCAGGTATAGGGTTGAGAGAGAAGCAAATAATGACTCTAGATCAGAAAATTTAAAATAATGAGGCTTGTCCTTCTACAGATGTTTATGCCACAGAGGCAGAGAAGCCTGTCTGAAAGTGTTCTTCAAATTCTATTGCAATTTCTTTACCCTTACCCTGAGTCTAGATATTATTTAAGGGATGTTTTGTAGTTCGGTCAAAAATTTTTTTTTTAATACTATAACATGTCCTATAAATAAAATAAAACAAATAAAATTAAAAACCAAAGCATTTAGAAAATTACAAATCAGGTCGAGGATTTAGCTCAGTGGTTTTGGTGCCTGCTGCACAAGCACAAGGACCGGAGTTCGATCCCTGGTACCAAAAAAAAAAAAAAAAAAAAATTTGGGCTGGGGATTTAGCTCAATGGCTCCACTGCCTGCCTCGAAAGCACAAGGACCTGAGTTCGATCCCCAGTACAAAAAAAAGAAAGAAAGAAAGAAAGAAAGAAAGAAAGAAAGAAAATTACAAATCAGAAAATATTAATTTATATAAGCAAACTATTTTCTCCATAACCGTTTTGCCTTCTGCAGTTATAGTCTTTATTAATCCCTCCATCCTATCAAACATAAAGCAAAAAACAAAGAAATACATATTTTACCTACTCTTGATTCAACCATATACAGTCTATCAATTTGTGATGTTTAGCCTGTACAGTTTTCTACTTTTCCTGACCACTTTCTCTCTGAGTACCTGGTACAGAGCCCATGAGGTTTCTCCCCAGAACTTTTGTAAAGTCTTCTTCCCATACAGACAGTTTGACAACCACATGCCATTTCTTTTGCAAGCTTACTCTGTGTTCTCCTAATGCTTAGAACTCACATCCATATTATACCTGTCTTTCCCAATTTCATCAGGGTACTCACAGGTGACATGGCTGTTGCAACAGTATCTAAATCAGTGAGCAGTTATAAATATTAAATGAGAGACCCTAGAAATTTTTGTCACTTTTTCTTGTAAATGTTTCTTATAAGTTCAAGTTCCCCTTCAGCTTTTTATCTTGTCAATAATAGGAGTTATCTTTGTTAATGTATCCCTGGGGCTTGACTCTGTCTCACACAGAGGAGGACCTCTACAAAGAAGCTGAATAAACAAACTAATAGTAATGGTAAGAAATCAGAACACACACATAAATAAATATTAAAACTTCCATAAGTTTTTCTATGCCTAAACATAAATGAGTCACTTTTTAAAATTTCTGCATTTTAGCTTCATTTAAGAAAATATCAAAGGAAATCAACATTCACCATAACTGCACTGAATATCATAGACATAAGGAAATGCACAAATTAGAATTCTTATAATAAACTCAAGTTCACCCACATAAAACATGATGTGTATTAAGGAGCCTTATTTAATAGTAAAGCTAGTAATCACAAAAATTGTAGTGTGGGTGAAGTACAGTTATTAAGAAGACTCTACCTCCTGTACAGCTAGACTGTTTAGACTTTTTTGGATAACATTATTTCTACAAATTAGTATTCTACATATTTTCAAGTAATTTCTCTAAGGAAATGCAATTTAAATTTCAGGATAGGATCTTTTGCACCAGTATTCACAGGTCCAAGTCTCTGAGGAATATTCAAATCAGTCACTAAACACTCCTAGGCTGAAGAGTGGAGTCTGTTCAATGTACAAAACCTCAGAACTATTGTTAAAATTCCAGGCAAACTAGAAATGACTTAAGCCAGAAATTACACAACTGTGTACAGACCTCCAAACCAGTGGTTTCTTCCCTAGAGCACTTTTAATCATTTTAGGAGAAAATAGTTTTACTTTAAAGAGTATAAAACTTGGAATCATATAGAGTGTTGGAGAAAAATGTTGGACAAAATGACCTTACAAAGTAAACGCCTTGCCTACAAATGACCACCACAGGCAAAGATTCTAGAAAGCTTTAAATCTATAAAGCGAAAAACCTGAAATTATAGGTACAAGACGTGTATGCTGTTTTGAGTAAAGTTCAGCTTTATATAATTGCCATTTTGGGATTAAATCATAAAAGCCTCTCTTTTTAAGCAGGTATGAAGTTCAAGAACTGAGATGTGACTAGTCAGGCTAACCATCTTACTTTGAATATGTTATACTAAAAGCTCACTCAGGATACCAACAAAAATACTAAAAATTTTTTTAAAGCTTGAAAGTTTTATTCTAAAGTTTATGTGGAAAAATAAGCTATAGTATTCAGTAAAACTGAGCAAAAAAATAATTGAGGGGATTAGTCTGACTAGATTGTAAGACTTACTACATATTTTAATGATTAAAGCAATGTTGAACTGAGTGTAAATAATCAGGTAAAAAAAGGAACAGAACAGAAATTCCAAAATAGACTAAAATACATATAGACTTTTATGTAAATAACCTACAGATGCATGTTTTAATGATTGAGGTTAGGGCCACTGGATAGCCATTTGAAGAAAAAACCATATACTAATACCTCACTAAGTTGCCAAGAAAAAGCTTCAGAAATAATAAATATATTTTGAAAGAAACTACATACTGACATATCATATGTATATTATATATGTAGTTTCTTTCAAAATACATTATGTATATGTATATATATATATATATATATATATATATATCATATGAAATCTTGGGTGAATTTTCAACTAGGGAAAGCTTTTCTAAATACACTGTAGAGTCCAAAAGCTGTATAAGAAAAGACTGATAAATTGAAGATCAATAACATAAGAAACCACAAAACCCCCACAAACACTTGGAAATTGAATAACATCCTCCTGAACAACCAATGGGTCACAGAGGAAATTAAAGAAGAAATTAGACAGTTTCTACAAGTAAGTAATAATGCCAGTACAACATACAGGAATCTGTGGAACACAATGAAGGCAGCTCTACAAGGGAAATTCATAGCAGTGACTGCCCATAATAGGAAAACAGAGAGAATTCAAATTAACAACGTAATGCTAAACCTCAAGCTCCTAGAAAAAGAAGAGCATAACAAACCCAAGGCTCATACAAGTGAGGAAATTATAAAGATCAGCACAGAAATCAATACAATGGAGACTAAGAGAATGACACAAAAAATCAATGAATCAAAGAGTTGGTTTTTCAAAAGATTAAATAAAATCAATAAACTTTCAGCCCACCTTATCAGAAAAAGGAAAGAAATGGCTCAAATCCATGCAATTAAGAATGAAAAAGGTGAAGTCACAGCAGATCTAGCAGAAATCCAGAGGATCACCAATACCTACTTTGAGGACCTATACTCTAATAAAATGGAAAACACAGAAGAAATGGACAGATTCCTAGATACATACTTATTGCCAAAGTTAAATGAAGAAGATAAAGAAATTCTAAATAACCCAATTAGAATGAGTGAAATTGAAAACGTAATTAAAAATTTATCAACAAAGAAAAGCCCAGGTCCTGATGGCTTCACTGCCAAATTCTACAAGACATTTAAAGAAGAACTATTGCCATTACTCTTTAAACCCATCGATGAAATTGAAAGGGAGGCAATACTTTCAAATTCTTTGATTCCAAGACCAGGGAAAGACCCAACCCCAAAAGAGAACTATAGACCAATCTCCCTAATGAACATAGATGCAAAAATCCTCAACAAGATACTGGCAAACAGAATTCAGAGGACCATCAAGAAGATGATACACTCTGGCCAAGCAAGATTTATCCCAGGGATACAAGGATGGTTGAACATATGTAAATCGATAAATGTAATACACTATATTAACAGAGTCAAGTGTAAAAACCATATGATCATCTCAATAGATGCAGAAAAAAGCATTCAACAAAATCCAACATCCACTCATGATAAAAACCCTACAGAAAATTGGAATAGAAGGTCTTTATCTCAACTTGATTAAGGCTATCTATGAAAAACCAACAGCCAACATCATACTAAATGGTCAAAAACTGAAAACTTTCATGCTAAAATCAGGAACAAGACAAGGATATCCACTATCACCGCTCCTGTTCAATATAGTTCTGGAAACATTAGCCACAGCAATTAGAAAAGAGAAAGAAATAAAAGGAATAAAGATAGGAAAGGCAGAAGTTAAACTCTCATTATTTGTTGACAATAAGATACTCTACATAGAAGACCCAAAAAACTCAGTCAGAAGACTTCTAGACTTAATTGACAGATTCAGTAGAGTAGCTGGATACAAGGTCAACACTCAAAAAACAATTGCCTTCTTATACACAAATAACAGACTCACTGAGAGAGAAATTAGGGAAACAATTCCTTTTACAATAGCATCCAAAAAAATGAAATATCTAGGAATCAATCTAACAAAGGAAGCAAAAGGCTACTACACTGAAAACTACAGCACTCTGATAAAAGAGATCAAAGAGGATATGAGAAAATGGAAAGACATCCCTTGCTCCTGGGTAGGAAGAACTAATATCATGAAAATGGCCATACTTCCAAAACTACTATATAGAGTTAATGCAATGCCAATTGAAATTCCAAAAATATATTTCACAGAACTAGAGAAAACAATCCAAACCTTCATTTGGAACCAGAAGAGAACTAGAATAGCAAAAGCAATTCTAGGCAGCAGAGACATGGCAGGGGATATCATAATTCCCAATTTGAAACTATACTACAAATCTACTGTGATAAAAACAGCATGTACAGGCAAAGAAACAGACCTGAGGTTCAGTGGAATAGAATAGAAGATGCAGAAACAACTCCAGATATACTCAGCCACGTCATCTTTGACAACAGAGCCTACAATCTTCTCTGGAGGAAAGATAGCCTATTTAATACATGGTGTTGGAAAAACTGGGTATCAACCTGCCAAAGATTAAAACTAGACCCACACCTATCGCCATGCACTAAACTAAGATTGAAGTGGATTAAAGATCTAAATATTAAGACAGAAACACTAAACTTGCTTTAAGATAAGTTAGGTAGAACTCTTGAAGACATTGGCATAGGAAAAGACTTTATGAAAAAAAACTCAGTAGCATGAGAACTAGCAGAAAGAATCAACAACTGGGATCTCATCTTATTAAAAAGCTTCTGTACTGCAAGAGAAACCACCAACAGAGCTAAAAGACAACCTACAATGTGGGAAAAAATTGATAGCAGCTGTACCTCAGACAAAAGACTACTATCTAGAATATATAAAGAACTGAAAAACATCAGACCCCCCAAATTCAAAGACCCAATTCAAAAATTGACATCTGAAATGAACAGACATTTTTCAGACAAAGAAGTAAAAGCAGCAAATAAACATGAAAAAATGTTCAACATCACTGGTCATTGGGGAGATGCAGATGAAAACAACACTGAGATTCCACCTCACCCCAGAAAGAATGGCTGCTATCAAGAAATCAACCAATAACAAATGCTGGCCCAGGTGTGGGAATCAGTATGGAGATACCTCAAAGAACTAGGACTAGAGTTCCCATTTAACCCAGGCATTCCTCTGCTGGGTATCTTCCCAAAAGAATTAAAAGAATCATACCACAGCAATATATGTGCACCCATGTTTATAGCGGCACAATTTGTAATAGCTAACGCTTGGAAACAGCCCAAGTGTCCATCAACTGGAAACTGGATAAAGAAGATGTGTTGTTTTTTTTTAATGGAGTACTTACTACTCAGCCATATAGAACAAGAAACTAGAGATATTTATAGCTAAATGGATGCATATTGAGGCCACACTGTCAAGTGAAATAAATAGGACACACATGTGTAAATATGGAATAGTTTCTCTAGTGTGAGAAACTGAAAGTGTAAATAAGGATTAAAATGATTAAAATGAATAACTGGTAATGTGAATTAGGAAAAAATGGTCTAAAGGGGTAGGGGAAGTTGGAGGGGAATGGAAAAGTAAGGAAGGGAAAGCAAAAATTATGAGAATAGTCAAAAATGGAAACAAAGTCTTTGTAAATAGGGAAGGGAGCACAGGGAATGGGGAAAAAATAAGAACCAAGATACCTCATGTATAGGTACAAGCATCCAATGATAAATGTAAACATATTGTATACCTAAAATGTACCAATAAAAGAATTTAAGCAAAAAGAAAGAAAAAACTGATAAAGAGTACATAAGATTAAATATGCCAATATGGAGGGAAGGAAAATTTATATGTATATTGTAAGATAAATCAACTTGGAAAAATCTTCAAACATTTATTATAGATAAAGAAAAATTTCCCTGATATGTAAAGAGCTACTTACTAGAAGTCAACAAAAGGATAAAAACTATGATAGAGATCTGTAAAAAAAAAAATATACAGAGAGATCATAGAAAAAGAATGGCCCTTAAACAAATGAAAGATGTTCAATTTCATTCACATGAAAAGATAAAAAGTAAAAGTATATAGTTACCATTTTTCACTTATCAATATGGAAAAAATCTGAAAGTTTATATAGCTGGTAGGAAAAATGGTAATACTCATATTCAAGAAAATTTGGCAATGTCTAACAAAATTTCAGATATATCTTTTCCCCCACAACTTTATTTCCAAGAGTTTATCCTACTGATCCACCCACACAGTATGAAATCAGTTACCTCATATGTGCACAAAGATATTCTTTGCATCATTCATTGCCAGTACGAGTGAGATTGGAAACAACCCAAGTAACTAGCAATAAATAGTTGAGAAAACTATGATATAGCCACTGCACTGATAAGCAGTAATGTTCCATGGGTTAAGTGTATTAAGTGCTTTTCAGCAAGTATATTTTCAATTTACAAAAGATTGAAAATTTGTACATAATTTTAATTTTTGAATCGTGACAGTTCATTGCTATTCAAAAAATTTTAAATTAAACATAAAACAATATCCTAATACCCACATTATCTACTGAGAGCCTCAAAGAAATGTCAACTTAGTAGTGATGAGGACCCCTAGTACCAAGATTTGGTATTTATTTTTATCTTCTGAAAGATCAAGCTCATTGGTTAGCCATCCTATTTTACAAATAGGATATAAAGAGGATACCACGTAAGCCTGAGTGGTCTTGTGCTAGAAACAAAAAACATCAATGGAGTCATATCAAAAGTACAAGGAAGATAGTTTGAAGATGTGAGCTAGCCAAAGTTATGACTTAAATGAACAAGAAAAGGATAGTGGAAAGGATTAGTGATAGAACACCTAAGGAAGTCAACCACAACAACAACAAAATTGTTGACTTTATCATAAAGACCTGCAAGCAAGATCCAGCATGTGAATATCAAGAAGAACATTCCAAGCCATGAGAGATTACAAGAAACAAAAAAACACTAAAGTAGAAACATGCATGCAGTACTGAAAAGCACAAGGCAGACACTGTGGCTGGAGTACCATGAGTTAAGAGGACAAGAGCAGCAGTGGGTTCCAGGACACAGTAAAAGCTAATGGAATAATCTTAATGGACAAGAGAGGATATATGTTTCATGCTAGAAAGATGCAAGCACTCATTATGTAGTGAAAAAACATTTTGAAGATGGACATCCCCTATTACTTAGAAAGCAGACTCACTGCCTTAAAACTTTGGCTCTAGGGCTTGGGATTTGGCTCAGTGGTTCCACTGCCAGCCTCACAAGTGCAAGGTCCCAAGTTCGATCCCCGGTACTAAAAAAAAACTTTAGCTCTAAAGCAGAAGGTTTAGGAAATGTTCGATGATTGTGTTAATTTTTATTGGATGAATCTAGCAAATATTTCTGAAGAAAGAGATGGGCTCAAACAAGAATTGGTTGTTTAGAAATAATAGTAAAATGGGAATGAGCGAATAGAGAGATTTGATGCCTATGCTTGGAGAGCTTCATGCTACCAACTTCAAACGTGGAAAATAAGAATGAAAATCTTTTAAATAACAAAATCCCAGTAAGGCTCAGCTTTCTGTTAACAACTAGATAAAAGGTATGGCCTTCTTCCTAAATCTAAATGACTTCATATTAGGTGCTATTCTGAGAGCAAGAAATCAAAGACACAAGCCTTGTGCATTACGTTCAGGAAGGGATGTAGGTGTGTTTAGGTATAAAATGAATGAAAGCACACCAATCCATAGCTTTCTAGATTTTAAAGGGAATTATATTATTAAAGAAATGGCAAACCAGCACTAAAAAGAGCCTTTGAATGTTTGGCCCACAAAGCAATCCTTGGAGCCCCAAATCTGTGCAGAATGGACTAGGCTGGGAAACTTCACAGCTCCTGAAATCATATTCCCTCAAATTGATTTCAGCAGTGGCCAGGAAGACAGAAGGCAAGGGCAAACCTCCCAGGAAGTGAACTCAGAGATCACAGAGACTAGGAACAAGAATCCCTTCCAGACAGCAGCACCAGGTCTAATCAAAGAATTCCATTCACTGAGGATAGAAAGCTTTAATGATGCTTGCCCAAGGGCTTTCATCACAGCCATGAATTTCCTGTTTCAAAGTGGAAATCTGACTTGCATTTCCCTTGACCCTACTCCACCATTCTGTAGTGTGTGTGTGTAGTGTGTGTGTGTAGTGTGTGTACAAATGTGTATATGTTGAAGGTGATTAGAATGTATAGAGGCCATGTATTTCTCTCTATGGTGGAAATCTCAGGAGCCATGCTTAGACCTGATAAACAGTGCAGTTCAACACCCGGTAACCCCAGCCTTGGAGGTGGGTGCAGTGAATGAGGGGGACTTTGGGTTACCTCTTTCTAGGGAGCACGAGCATGAGTGTGTGGGAGGAGGAACAAGATAAACGGCTGGTGCCAGAAGAACAGATGAGTACAGTCATTTACTAACTCATTTCCTTCCTTCCAAGCACTCTCATCCCAACTACCCTTCCCAGCCTCCCTTCTCTGCCTCAACAAAAGACATTTTCAGGATCCTATAGTCTCTCTTTTTCTATCTTTATTAGGACACTACCCTTGAGCATTACTCTGGGAGACATGTGATGAAGATGACAGAGCCCCCAACAGCCTGAATCCCTGAAATGTCTGCATGGAGCCCAGCCCACCCCTCCTCACTATATACAAATGAGCTCTGAATAAAACATAATCAATGGCTTTATTAAACTAATGAGATTTGGGCTTGACACATATAGAAACTTATAGATACTGAGGCAGAAAGATTACAAGTTTGAGGCCAGCCTGGGCAACTTATCAACTTAGCCAGACCCTGTCTCAAAATTTATGAAAGGCTAGGGATGTAGCTCACTGAGAAGGTCCTAGATTCAGATGGAACTCAGTACCACAGAAAAAGACAGTAAAAGAAAAAAATTAAAAGAAGCTTGTAGATAGTGACATAAGAGCTAAAATTTTAAAGAAATGAAGGATTATATCCCTGGGCATGGGACAGTGGATAGCTGTACTTAGTTTGGTAGCAGATAGTTTAAGTAGTTTAAGCTGATGACCTAATATTCAAAGATAAGGGTTCATGGATGGGGTAGAAAGAATGGTCTGTAATTATCAGTGATGATATAGGAAAACAGCTACCTGGCCTCCAGGCCCAGTGATATGAGGAGTGTGGAAAAGAAAATTTCCTTGGAGATGGATGAAGGGAAAGCAAGGTCATCAAGGAACAGCAAGATTTTAAACCAACAAGAATGTGAAGAGTATATTCATAGACATGGTGGAAGATTTCAAAAAACAAGGAGCAATAAAAAAAGACAACATACAAAGTCATGGGAACTGGAATATTGTGAATAGGGAATGACCTTCCAATATTTGGTTCTTGGGGTGGCTGACATACATAGAGATCAAAAGTTAAATACCATAAGGCCCAATGATTCTGAAGCAGGGTTGGTGTGGTCGCTATAGGTGTAAGTGAAGAGAATCAGAAGCAGGTCAGTTTGTGCCAGTGATTGCTGCTGTTGGAGAACCAGAATCCTACAAAATGTCCCTTTACTTGGCAGGGCAGCCAGTGTCTTGTCATCTGTAAAGATGGCCAATAGAGGTGGTCTTATATGTTATCTTATTTATTTATCTTGCAATTAATGTTGCACATCCTAACATTAGGCAATGTTTGTAACTTCCTTCTAAAGAGCAGAGTGTTCATTCAAGCCACTCCATTCTTACTTACACGTTACCATTTTCAGTGTTTTATTTCATGTCAATTAAGAAATTAGTTTCATCCTTATAAACAGTCAACATGTGTTTAGCTGTACCCATTAATGGGCCATTTTCTCCTTTCAGTGTAACTTTCTGCAACTCAGATCCTTCTGGGATCACTTTCATGCTTTCTCAAATATATTCTTTGAAAGGATTTTTAGAAAGGATTTTTTGGATTGTCAGCATTTGTTTGTTTATTCATTATTTTATAAATAGATCTATTAAATGCTTATTCTGAAATGTTTTTCATACTGTGCAATTTCAGATTTTCAGCTGTTTCTTAATAAAATGTGACTATATTGTTTTACTATATTCCACTGTTTTGGATCGAGAAGTCAGCTATCTAATTGCTATTCCACTTTTAAATTTTATTTACCACTTAACACCTACTTATCTATCATTTTCATGCGCTAGCCTCAGCCTCAGTTCTAAGCACTTAATGAATATTAACCTATTTGATTCTTAAAACAACCCCATGAGACCAGGATAGGTGTTCCTCTCCTCATTCCTATTTTACAAATGAATCATTTTAAGCATAGAGAGTTCTCCCCTTTGGCTAACACCATGGTAAGGCTTTACACACTGTGTGAACACTGGCTGGCTGGCTCCTCTTAGTTGCTTTCCTCATTTCTTTCCATGTGCTTACAAAAATCTCTTTGTCTTTGGCATTCTGCATTTTGCTGAGACTAAATATACATTTCTTCCTTCCTTTTTTCTTTCTTTCTTTCTTTCTTTCTTTCAATAGTTTTAACACATTCAGCTTTTTTAATTTTGGGGTTGGTGTCTTTCATCAATTCTGAAAATATTGTCAGCTAATTTTAAAGACAGTTGTCACATTCTTTTATAATTGTTCCTTTATCAGTAGTAAATAGATGTATACTGAATTGTCTTGCTCTGCCCATGTCTCTTAACAACTCTTTTATCTTTCTTCTCTCTGCACTGTATTGTGGCTACATTCTTCAGATAGGTCTTCTACTTAATTATCTTTAGCTTGTCAAATTTGTGTTTAGCCATTCCAATGAGTGTCTAAGTTATTTACTTTTTCATTGTTAGAAGCTGTATCTAGTTAATTTTAAGTACAAATACCCAAATTTTATATTCTTATTCCTTAATTGGACTTTTAATTTCTTCCTTTATTTTTTAAAATTTCTTTCTTTATACACTTAAACACTGTAAGCACAATTTATATATTTTGTAGTTTTTATCTTTAACATCTGTCTATCTGAGTCTATGTCTTATTATTTCCATAATTCTCACTCTTAGGAGTTTGTTGCCCTGTGACTTTGTGATTTTTTAGTAATGAGATCATGTACTTTTGAATCATAATTTGAAAGAACCCTTTGAAACCAGGGTTTAAAATTTATTATCTCTCAAGAGGCTCAGTATTTGCTTCTGGCAGACATTTGGAAGCACTTTCAATCTAGGATCATTTTAAATAACACTTTCAACTTTGACAATTCTTGGATTTTTTTACAGTTACACAGACCATGTGAATGTTAACTGCCAACCCACTGAATGCAGAGTTGAGATTACAAACTCTCAGGAGAGATGTTGGCCTCACACTGCTCTATGCAAAACTAAGATACATGCCTTCACTTCCTACTTCAGTGAGCTTCCCTTCGTATTTTGGAGTGGGGAGATCAACCAAGGAAGACTGCATTTTGGATGACTTGATTTTATAGAGGCAATCTCTTATCTAACTTGTAGTAATTATCTTGTGGCCAACTTTTACATTATAGCATGAGTTCTGGGCTTTAAAAGATCGCTGTAAAGGAACTTTATAAATTCCTTTAGTTTCCTTTTTAGCTTGATTGTAGACAAAAGATTTTCTTTAATAATCCACCAATCTTCTCATTTGTTTTATACACTGGAAACTCAATAAATACTTATTATTGCCATCCCTTATTTGCATATCAGTAACAACAAGAATTTAATGAGTTCTTACTATATATTAGGAATTTTGCTAGACACTAAGAGATAGGGAAGTAAGGCAAGCCAAACTAAAACAAAAACAGTGTTTTGACTTTATGGAGTTTATAGTATTCCTAGGAAAATGCCATTTTTAAAAAATTAACTAAATGTGATCAGTGTGGTGAGTTTTAAAACATGTGCAATTTGACTTAAATGACCAATTTATACTATTGATCTAAAGGCCTTTACATTTAATAAATGAGCTATTTTGAACCATATAAAGATGTTGAGTTGCACAAATATCAATGAGACTAGGATGGTTGACCAGACATCCTGTAAGAATCTTAATATATAACTTTTAAAAAGAAAAAAGCAAGTTCATTTAAGGTGGAATAAGAGTGTCAAAAGGAAGAGAAATTTTTCACTGGAGCTACTTGAGATGTTTTTGTCTGAGAAACAGAAAAAGGGGACAAAGGTAGTTCTGGAAAGGGGCCCCAAAACCCAGAAGAAACACAGAGGCCTCAAGTCAGATGACATTAATTGTCAATATAGAATACAAATCACCAGTGTAATGTCTATAAGAAAAGACTATTGCAGATAGGTAAGTTAATTAGATATCTTGTGTGCAGTTAGACAGGACCAGCCCTCCAGGAGCCAACACAGCAAGGAACCAACATGGAGAATAGTTGAGGCACGTTCACTGGTTAGCATTATAAAAAGAAGAGTCACTACTTCCTCTAGAGATAGATAGCAGTGATTGATACTCTAAGTGGAAAATTCCTTGTATGTGACTTGTTTTCCCATTTGATCCCCTTTTAATCAATATTATCTTGGTGACTGTACTTGTAATCTTATTGGTTGATCATGGTTTTGTCCCGCCTCATGCCCAGCTTGTAAATTTCCATTGGGTCTTATAGTTTTGTCCCACTTTGTACCCACCTCACCTCATGGCTTTGCTGTATAAAACATCTTTGAAAAGTGGGGTGGGTGGGCAACCCACTTTCCAGTCCTCCTTCTGTCTCTGTTAGGCAGAAGCTTTCTTTCTCCCAATAAATTTTTTCTACTGTTAACCTCCATTCTTCCTAGAATTCATTCTTCAATTTTAGAGAACACAAACTCATGTTTCAGATATCTAGTAGGTTAGGGAGTTGCATCTCTTCCCCCTATATCAATACCACAGAGAGCTTGTAATGAAACCTGTGAAATTAGAGATGAAACTCCCTTGGCAACTGCTTCAAGCCAAATGGCCTAAAGCTGGAGTCACCATATGTCCACTTCCTAAAGAGAGACATCACTCTCTGAAAGCGGGTCTCCAAGGCTCTCTCACCATGAATATTTAAACATAGTTGATAGAATTCTACTGAAGGACTCTCAAACATCCAGGAGGTCTCAGGGATTTAACATTTATTTTCAAATTATTCTTATATAATCAATATTTTTACAAGCACTTAAATTTTTTTTAAAGAATGGTTTGTTTATCACAAAAAGAAATGTATAAATAAATTTCACTTTTTTGGACCTGTTTTATGGTGATTTTACTGCTTGTTGGGTTATTTGGGGAGGTAGAAATGATTAAAATGTGCAGAATATTAAAGAAACTGAAAAATATAAGATAAATATATAGATATAGAGAGAGCAGATATGTTGTTGCCCAAGAAACTAATATTCTTAAATTTATTTCTAAGCAGTTCCTGATTTTCAGAAGCATTCTAAGAACAATGCATACCTTCTGATAACATGGTTTATAATAAGATTAAAAGAATAAAAGCAAGTCTGTAAAGGTAAGTAAGACATGAGTTGCTTGGGCAAGTTTAGGTAACTCTTTAGCTACAATGAGCTTTTACTTGAAAAAATTTTAAAGACAATACAGTTGAGATAAATTCTTGAAATACATTACTTTAAAAGCTCTCAATTTAAAAGTTCTCAAAACTTAGAATCATCTTAGAAATTGGTTCTATTTATCTTAGAAACTATAAGAACTTCATTAAGTGACTTTTCAGAGATTTCATTAAAATCTTATAGCAGAAATTTTATATAAGTGTGTGTGTGTGTGTGTGTGTGTGCATGCATGCATTGTGTGTGAGTACAACTCACCAAACATGCAGTGGCTAGAATTAAGGGGAAAGGATGAGGATAGATAGAGATCTTTTATTTGGTCACCTTATAAGAAAATGAAAAGTTCTCTTTTTCACAGGTTTTGTGTTGACACTGAAACATGAACTCGAATAGGTATTGGATTTGGGAACCTAAACTGACTGAAAGAAAGTTAATGACAACAACAGTAACAACAACAACTCAGACAAAGTTTCAAACTCATGTTTAATCATCCTTCAATCCAAATGCAAGTGGTTAAGGCCACAAGGATTGAATTTCAACTCGATATTTGGTTAAACATAAGAAATAGAAAAAAATCATCTCAGAAAGGAGGAAAACAGGACATGCTAATAAACTTCACAGATGTCAGCTTCTTTCCTTGCCAAGAACATACCTTCCAACAATAAGATGATACCAGTGATCCTTGCCATCATGGCAATCATCTGGAATTAACTTATCAGCTCAGCCAAGAAGGGGAATTAGATCAAACAAATTTCAATTTAGCATTCATCAGATAGCTGAATTGCATCCAGAATGACACGATTACCTTTATATGCCAAGACATCGCTCTAGAAATTAAAGTGAGATTACCAGCACATATTTTGTAATAATTTTCTTAATAAGAGAAACAACAAAACACTGAATTGGTATTGTGACCCCCCCCACACACACACAAAGCCACGGCAAAATATTTTTAGTATCAAACACTGAACTGTTTCTTTATCAGGCCACCTAAAAGGAAAATACAGATAAAACTGTTCTAATTTTTATTTTTCCTTTCATCTGTACCACATGGATTTCTTTAATGGGAAAGCTGGGGTCTCTTATACTTAAAAATAAATAAGTTTTTAAAAACATCATTCATGCTTCAAAATAAAAATTAGGGACTTGGTTTGTGATTGGCTGATTACTGTAAGAATTTCCCAACTTGTAAATAATAATTAGAAAGAAACAAATCTAAAATATTCATTGTGAAGCCTATCATTTGACTCTTGAATGATTTATCAAGATGTACTTTTTATGACCTAAAAGCAGCAAGTACCTCTTATATTGACAAAAAAGGTATTTATTTAAGGATTATGTTAATAATAGGGAAGAAACCCTCTCAACAACATCAGTAAAAATAAACAAAATCAAAAACTAATGTTGGTCACTCAAATTTTCAATCTTCCTCTACAATTATGTCAAGGCCTAAAATTATTCTACTATCTTCCTCTGCCCTCCAGAACTACCAGTTCCTAGAAGTCATAATGGTATGGGAGCAAGCAGCTTATTGTATGACTCATGAAATCAAAGTCTCATAACACTGGAGAGGAATGACAGCCCAAAGGATTGTTCCAAGTTTAATGAGTCCACAACTGGTTTTTAAAATGCAGCAATGCTGCTAACTCTTCTCAGCAGAATTGCTGACAGTGTCCTACATCACAGCTATTCCTAGAGCAGATCTTACCAAGACAGTAAATATAACCACATTAGCTGAAGGATATGCCAACTTTTCCCCAAATCTGGCTAGGCTCAACCTCTCTTCTGGATAGTGTTCGGTGACTCAATGTTACACATCAGTTTATTTCCTAAATCCCTTTGTCCACCACCTCAAGCCTACTTGAAAATTCCACATTCTTATCCTCTCTGGTAGCCAACCTTCCCTCCAGTCTTACTTTTCTCCAAAGATTGCAAGTTCATGATTTTTCGATAACTTTCTGGGAAGCTTACCCTGTGCTTTTTAAAAAATATTTGAAATCAGATTATTTTGCATAGTCTCAACTATATTTACTTATTAATTATAAAGGATAAAATAACTTTGCAGTGGAACGACATAGAAAATACCACCCTAACCAAGAAATCACAGTAAAAAGACATCAACACAATATATCCCTCCATGATTTACAAATGAGGGCACATCACCTGTGTGGTATTCTTCAAAGTAATCATGAAAATACATTGGAAAACCCAAATTATGGGACAGTGCTCAAAATAAATAGCCAGTAATCAATAAAGACACTATAGAAACATCACTGATTAGACAGACAAAGAAGACCTAACAATTAAATGTGATGTGGCTTTCTAAATTAGATACTAGAACAGATTAAAAGGATATTTGCAAATGTAGAAGAGGCATAGCAGACCACCATCAGGTTCAATGAAGGCCTCACAGGACTCAGAAAAGCTGTTGTATATCATGAAACAGTTTATGACTGTGAAAGGACATAGATTAAGATGAGCAAAGAGAAAAGGCAAATGAAGCAGAGTTCAGGAGAGATCAAGCTCAGGCTTCCAGTATAGCCACACAGACATGTTTAATTTTCCTACAAACAACATATGACAATACTGTCATGAACTGAAGTGCTAATCTGAGCTTTAGTGTCCAGATTTTTATTGGCAGTCAGTTCTTTCAGCCTGCAGGGGCTAACTAACCTTAGCTATTCAGTTTCTAGCATCTCCCAGAGATCAATCTATACAGGCTGGCCCCAAGCGCATACCTACAAAAACAAGCATTTATCCTAAACCACATAGTAAGAATAAACTGTGAGATCTGTCTGACACAATGTCAGATGGCCCAAGTCCTCACCTCAAATAACCTAAAATATTCTTTTTTATTTCCTTAAATTATTTTATTGGTACATTTTAGGTATACAGTACATTTACATTTACCATTAGGTACTTGTACCTTTACATAATATATCTTGGTTCTTATTTTTCCCCCATACCTAGCCCTCCCTTCACCCCCCCCGCCCCGCCCCTTCCCTATTTACAAAGAAGACTTGGCTTCCATTTTTTCCTTTCTCATAATTTTTCTTTTCCCTTCTTTCCTTTCCCCTACCCCTCCCACTTTCCTTAACCCTTTGGATCTTTTCTTCCTATTTCACATTATCAATTATTCATTTTAATCATTATTTACACTTTCAGTTTCTCAAACCACAAAAACTATTTGTTATTTACACATGTGTGTCCTATTTATTTCACTTAAGAGCACGGCCTCAATATGCATTATTTAGCTATATGTCTCTAGTTTGTCATTCTTTAACCTAAAATATTCCTTTTTTTTTCTTAAATTCTTTTATTGGTACATTTTAGATATAGAACACAATTACATTTCTCACTGGGAACTTGTACATTTACATGATGCATCTTGATTCTTATTTTTCCCGCATACCTAGCCCTCCCTTCACCCCCTCCACCTTTCCCTATTTACAAGGACTTTATTTCCATTTTTTCCATTTCTCAGCATTTTTCCTTTCTCTTCTTTCCTTTCCCCTGCCCTTCCCACTACCCCTACCCCTTTGGACCTTTTCTTCCTATTTGGCATTATCAATTATTCATTCTAATTATTTGTACATTTTAGGTATACAATATAATGACCTTCATCATTGGAAATTTGCACCTTTACATAATCTCTCTTGGTCCTTATTTTTCACCCTTGCCCAGCCCTCCCTTCAACCCCTCCAGTCCTCCCTATTTACAAAGATTTTGTTCCTATTTTTTCATTTTCTTATATTAATTCCATTTGCTTCTTTCCTTTCCCCTACCCCTCCTACTTCTTTCCCTTTTGCCTCTTTTCTTCCTATTTCACATTACCTATTATACATTTTAGCCCTTATTTACACTTTCAGTTTCTCACACCAGAGAAACTATTCGGTATTTACACATGTGTGTCCTATTTATTTCACTTAAGAGTACCGCCTCAATATGCATTCACTTAGCTATAAATGTCTCTAATTTCTCATTTTTTATGGCTGAGTAGTACTCCATTTTATTAAAAAACCACATTTTCTTTATCCAGTCTCCAGTTGATGGGCATTTGGGCTGTTTCCAAGTTTTAGCTATCACAAACTGTGCTGCTATGAACATGGGTGCACATATATCACTGTGGTATGATTCTTTTAATTCTTTGGGGAAGATCCTCAGCAGTGGAATAGCAGGGTCAAATGGGACTTCTAGTCCTAGTTCTTTGAGGTATCTCCATACTGATTTCCACAGTGCTTGCACCAGTCTACACTCCCACCAGCAGTCGACCAGGGTTCCTCTTTCCCCACAGCCCTGCCAGCATTTGTTACTGGTTGATTTCATGACAGCAGCCATTCTTTCTGGTATGAGGTGGAATCTCAGCGTTGTTTTCATTTGCATCTCTCGAATGACCAGTGATGTTGAACATTTTTTCATGTATTTATTTGCTATTTCTATTTCTTTGACTGAGAAATGTCTGTTCATTTCAGATGCCCATTTTTGGATTGGGTCTTTAAATTTGGAAGGTCTGATCTTTTTAAATTCTTTATAGATTTGAGATAGTAGACCTTTGTCTGAGGAAGAGCAGGTGAAGATTTTTTCCCACACTGTGGATTGTCTCTTCACATTGCTGATGGTTTCTCTTGCTGTGCAGAACCTTTTAAATAAGAAGAGATCCCACTTGTTGATTGCTTGTGCTAGTTCATTGGCAACTGAGGTTTTGTTCATAAAATCTTTTCCTACGCCAAAGTCTTCAAGAGTTCTACCTAACCTCTGCCCCAACTGGTTCAGAGTTTCTATTTTAATATTTAGATCTTTAATCCATTTTGATTTTAGTTTAGTGCATGGCAAGAGATACAGGTCTAGTTTTAATCTTTGGCAAGTTGAAACCCAATTTTTCCAGCACCATTTATTAAAGAGGTTATCTTTCCTCCAGTGAGAGGGTTTGGCTCCTTTATCAAAGATGAGATGGCTGAGTGTGTCTGGCATTGTTTCTGCATCTTCTAATCTGTTCCACTGGTCTTCGGGTCTGTTTCTTTGCCAGTACCATGCTGTTTTTAATCACAGTAGCTTTGTAGTATAGTTGCAGGTTGGAGATTGTGATACCCCCTGCCATGTTTCTGTTACCTAGAATTGCTTTTGCTACTCTGGGTCTCTTCTTGTTCCAAATCAATTTTTGGATTGTTTTCTCAGTGTCAGTGAAGTATGCTGGTGGGATCTCAATTGGAATTGCATTGAATCTATATAGCAGTTTTGGAAGTATGGCCATTTTCACTACATTAATCCTTCCTACCCAGGAGCAGGGGATGTCTGTCCATTTTCTGATATCATCTTCAATCTCTCTTTTCAGAGTGCCATAGTTTTCAGAGAAGAGCTCTTTGATTTCTTTTGTTAGGTTGAACTTAGGTATTTCAGTTTTTTGGATGCTATTGTGAAAGGAATTCTTTGCCCTATTTCTCTCTCAGTGAGCCTGTCATTTGTGTAGAGGAAAGCTATTGATTTTTATATGTTGACCTTGTATCTAGCTACTTGACTGAATTTGGTTATTAAGTCTAGAAGACTTTTGGTGGAGTTCTTAGGGTCTTCTATGTAGAGTATCATGTTATCTGCAAATAATGACAATTTGACTTCTTCATTTTCTATCTTTATTCCTTTTATTTCTTTCTCTTGTCTAACTGCCATGGCTAATGTTTCCAAAACTATATTGAACAAGAGTGGTGATAGTGGACATCCTTATCTTGTTCCTGATTTGAGTGTGAAGGATTTCAGTTTTTGACCATTTAGTATGATATTGACTGTTGGTTTTTCATAGATGGCTTTTATCAGTTTGAGGTAGAGACCATCTATTCCAATTTTTTGTAGGGTTTTTATCATAAATGCATGTTGGATTTTGTCAAATGCTTTTTCTGCATCTATGGAGATAATCATATGGTTTTTGTCCTTGGATCTATTGATATAGTGTATTACATTGATTGATTTTCGTATACTGAACCATCCCTGCATCCCTGGGATGAATCCCACTTGATCAGAGTGTGTGATCTGCTTGATGATCTTCTGCATTCTATTCGCCAGTATCTTATTAAGGATTTTTGTTTCTAGGTTCATTGGTGAGATTGACCTATAGTTCTCCTTTTTGGTTGGGTCTTTCTCTGCTTTGGCGATCAAGGTGATGCTTGCTTCCAGGAATGAATTTGGGAGTATTGCTTCCCTTTCAATTTCATTGAAGAGTTTAAACAGTAGTGGCAGCAGTTCCTCTCTAAATGTCTTGTAGAATTCAGCAGTGAAGCCATCAGGGCCCAGGTTTTTCTTAGTTGATAAGTTTTTAATTATATTTTCAATTTCACTGACTGATACTGGTTTGTTTAGAATTTTTAGGTCTTCTTCATTCACCTTTGTCAATTCATATTTATCTAGGAATCTGTCCATTTCTTCTGTGTTGTCCAACTTATTGGCGTATAGGTTTTGGAAGTAGGTATTGATGATCCTCTGGATTTCTACTGGGTCTGTTGTAATTTCACCCTTTTCATTCCTAATTGCATGGATTCCGGCTTTTTCTTTCCTTTTTCTGGTAAGGTTGGCTAAGGGTTTGTCAATTTTGTTGATTCTTTCGAAGAACCAACTCTTGGCTTCATTGATTTTTTGTATTGTTCTCTTAGTCTCCATTGCAATGATTTCTGCTCTGATCTTTATAATTTCCTCCCTTATATGAGCTTTGGGGTTGTCCTGCTCTTCTTTTTCTAGGAGCTTGAGGTTCAGCATCAGGTTGTATAATTGGGCTCACTCTGTTTTCCTAATATGCGTATTCAGAGGTATGAATTTCCCTCATAAGATTGCTTTCATTGTGTCCCATAGATTCCAATATGTTGTATTGTCATTGTCATTTAATTGAAGGAACTGTCTGATTTCTTCTTTAATTTCCTCTATGACCCATTGGTTATTCAGAAGTGTGTTGTTCAATTTCCACATGTGTATGAAATTTTTCCAGTTTCTTCTGCTATGGATCTCCAATTTCATTGCACTATGATCTGATAATATACAGGGAATAACTTCAATTCTTTGCACTTACTTAAACATGTTCTATGTGTGAGTATGTCGTCTATTTTGGAGAATGACCCATGTGCAGCTGAGAAGAATGCATGTTCTGATTTTGTGGGGTGGAAGACTCTGTAAACATCTATTAAGTTCATTTGTTCAAGAGTTGGATTGAGTTCTAGTATTTCATTACTTATTTTTTGTCTAGTTGATCTATCTATTTGTGACAGTGGGGTGTTGAGGTCCCCCACTACAATTGTATTAGTGCATATATGACTTTTCATGTCCGTTAGTATTTGCTTTATATAGTTGGGTGCACTAGTGTTTGGTGCATAGACATTTATGATTGTCATCTCTTCCTCTTGAATTGTTCCCTTTACAAGGATATAGTGCCCTTCTTCATCTCTCTAAATCATTGTTGATTTAAAATCTACTTGATCTGCCAAGAGGATAGCTACTCCTGCTTTTTGGGGGTGTTCCCATTGCATGGAGTATTGTTTTCCACACTTTAACTTTCAGTCTATGTGTTTTATTTTGAATTAAGTGTGTTTCTTATATGCAGCATATTGTTGGATTTTGCTTCTTGACCCATTCTGCCAGCCTATTTCTTTTGATTGGTGAATTGAGACCATTAATGTTGATGGTTATAACTGAAACGTATTGACTTGTCATTGCCATGACTTTTTCTTTTTGTTGCGTTCTCCCCCTTTACATTTAATTTCTCGTCATGCCAGATGGGTTCATTCTGCTGGGCTTCCTGGGGTTGTGATGCTTAATGTCTCTTCCTAGGAGATTGTGTAAAATTTTTTGGAGTGCTGGTTTGGTATTCACAAAGTTCCTAAGGTGCTCTTTGTCATGAAAGTATCTTATTTCTCCATCCATTTTGAAAGATAGTTTTGCAGGGTACATCATTCTGGGTTGGAGTCTGTTTTCTTTTAGGGCTTGGAATATGTCACTCTAAGCTCTTCTTGCCTTGATGGTTTGTGTTGAGAAGTCTGCTGTGATTCTGATGGGCTTTCTTTTGTATGTGATTTATTTCTTTTCTCTAACTGCTTGTAGAACTTTGTTCTCCTGTTGAGTTTCTGGAATCTTAACAATTCTATGCCTATGTGTAGATTTTTTTTTGATTGAGGCTAGCTGGAGTCCTATATGCCTCACATATCTGTATGTCAAGTTCTTTTCCCCTGCTTGGGAAGTTTTCTGCCATTACTTCTGTGAAGAGTTTTTTATGTCATTTGCACTCTCTCCTGTTTCTTCATTGACTCCGATCAGTCTTATGTCATTCTTCTTTGCATTGTCTAGCAGCTGCTGGATTGATTTCTCATGTTCCCTTATAATTTTGTAGCAATTTTTCTTTTCCTGGTCATTAATTGCAATCTTATCTTCTATATCTGAAGTTCTGTCCTCACATTGGCTCATTCTGCTGTGTAGACTTTCAGTGGAGTTTTTCATCTCCTGTAAATCTATTTGCATCTGTTTTGTGGAAACCATTTGTTTCCTATGTTGGGATTCCATCATATCCCTCGCCTCCTCTAATGTTTTTTAATCTGTGTCCTCTCTAGATTTATTAACCATGTCTTGCACTAGGAGCACAATTTCTCCTGTTATCTGAGAAATTATTTCCGATTTCATTTTTTCCAGATCCCCTTTTGTTGGCAGTTCAGTGGGTCCAGGTGGTTGAGTATCAGAGTGTTCCATCTCATTTCCCTTTGGGGTTCCTGTAGGTGATCTGGAAGTCTGGTTTTGAGACTTATTTATGTGTTTTCTCATTTCGACGGGGGGGGGCAGAGGGGGTGCTGTTGGCACCTGTGTGGCTCACTTCCTCTGAGCTGGGAGAGTTGGGACAGGGGCCGGGAGCAGTGGTAGGGATGGTGTCCCGGAAACCCGTTCCTCTGAGGTGGGATTGGTGGGAGGGATGGTGGCTGGGAAGCCCCTTCCTCTGGACAAGGATCAGTGGGATGGTGGCTCAGAAGCCCCTTCCTCTGGGCCAGGAGTGGCGGGACAGAAGGAGGCCCAAAAGCCCGTTCCTCTGGGCCAGGAATGGCGGGACCTAAAATATTCTTAATGGGCAGAATATTCCAAGACTCAGAGGTTACATTTTAGAAGCCAGTCAAAGATCATTCCCAAAAAGAAGTCTTTATAGAACATGCAGGATTTGACCAAAAGGCCTATTGTGTTAATGTTTTCTTGCACAATGAAAAAACTGGTCATTTCCAAATAATTCTTATTTTATAATATTATACCAATGTTACTTCTGTTGATATTAATGACATGGTTGTGTAACACATTAAATTAGAGGAATCTGAGTTTAATAAGTTGAACAATACCCTCTCAAGATATGCCCAAGTTGTAACTTTCAGTACTTATAAATATGGAATTTATTTGGAATTTGGGTCCTTATAGTTGTAATCAAGGTAAGGATCTGGAAATGAGATAATTTAAGGTTTAGAGTGATTCTTAAATCCAAAGACTAGTGTCTTTATAAGAGAAAGGAGAAGAAGATCTAAGACACTGATATAGAAGAGAAGTCATAGAGGAAAGGTCATCTAAACACAAAGCAAATATCCGAATGATCTATCTATAACCAAGGAATTTTGAGGATTCCTGACAACCCCCCAGAAGCTAGAAAAGGGGCAAGGAATGTATTCTCCCTCAGAATGTCTAGGGGGAGCTAACCCTGCCAACATCCTATTTTCAGACTTCTGTCCCCCAAAACTACCATAGAACAAATTTTGGTTATTTTCAGCCAGGAAGTTTGTGATAATTTGTTACAACATCCATAGGAAATGTATATAATGGGGGAAGGGTCAGAAATACTCTGGATTGCTGTTGCAATTCTTGTGTAAATCTAAAGTTAGTCTCATATTTTAACAAACATTTCTTTATCAAAGCAGATAATTTCACATGAAATATTTTCAGCATTTCTGGGAAAAATAGAAAACAGGAGTTTCTGGCACTACTCAGCTTGTTTTCACAAATGGCCGTGATGAGTTATAATTCAATAGCAGTGGCCTTTCCACATTAGACAAGGCCTTAGACAAGGCCTTTCCACATTAGACATTAGACAAGGCCTTTCCACAGCCTTGGCACTCCGTGCTGTAGTATACCTGATCTGCCTTCTTTGTTTATACAACTACAAGAACTCTGTAAGCACGAGAAAGTATGATGCCAGTTTTTGCTATATATGAATTACTGAAGGACTGGATCTAAGTCTGTTATTGCAACAAGAGATGGGATGCACAAAATTGCTGAGAGAGCACTGCCAACCACTGTTTTGCCCACATGATTGAGACAGCAGGCCAGTGGCTCACCTGAGGTACTTAGAAGTAGCCACAAACACAAAGAAAGTTCCAGAAAATGTTCCAGCAGCCCAGGTCTCCAGTGCTTCTCCTGTAGTGGAGATCTCCATTACTAGGTCCTACCCCTTCTTCTTTCTGTGTTGCCTCGAGCCTGTGAGACCTGACTGCTTGCCTTAAACATGAATCTCAAGTATGTCAGTTGCACTGCCTAGCTGTGTCCCACCTGTGGAAGACAATGAGAATCACACGTGGCTGCATTTAGTTTATGGATGAGTAGTTAGGTTTCTACGGACAATTTACTAAGAAAGGAAGAAAAAGATTTCCATATATGTTTTACTCATGTTTCATTTAAAGTGTACATTTTAATTCAATTCTTAAGAATCATGTGATTTCTGTATACTAATCTTTTCTGAACTTAAATACGTAGTTTTATATAAACCATGAGTGAATGATATTTGTGTACAAAGGTCTGTATTTATTAAAATAATGCTGCAATGACACGATACTCTATATAGAAGACCCCAAGAACTCCACCAAAAGTCTTCTAGACCTAATAACCACATTCAGTCAAGTAGCTGGTTACAAGGGCAACACACAAAAATCAATAGCTTTCCTCTACACCAATGACAGACTCACTGAGAGAGAAATAGGGCAAAGAATTCCTTTCACAATAGCATCCAAAAAACTGAAATACCTAGGAATCATCCTAACTAAAGAAATCAAAGACCTCTTCTCTGAAAACTACGGCACTCTGAAAAGACAGATTGAAGATGATATCAGAAAATGGACAGACATCCCCTGCTCCTGGGTAGGATTAATATAGTGAGAATGGCCATACTTCCAAAACTGCTATATAGATTTAATGCAATTCCAATTGAGATCCCACCAGCATACTTCATAGACCTTGATAAAACAATCCAAAAATTCATTTGGAGCAAGAAGAGACCCAGAGTAGCAAAAGCAATTCTAGGTAACAGAGACATGGCAGGGGGTATCACAATCCCCAACCTGCAACTCTACTACAAAGCTACTGTGATAAAAACAGCATGGTACTGGCTAAGAAACAGACTTGAGGACCAGTGGAACAGATTAGAAGATGCAGAAACAATGCCAGACACACTCAGCCATCTCATCTTTGACAAAGGAGTCAAACACCCTCACTGGAGAAAAGATAGCCTCTTTAATAAATGGTGCTGGAAATATTGGGCTTCAACTTGCCAAAGATTAAAACTAGACCTGTATCTCTCACCATGCACTAAACTAAAATCAAAATGGATTAAAGATCTAAATATTAAAATAGAAACTCTGAACTAGTTGCAGCAGAGGTTAGGTAGAACCCTTGAAGACATCGGTGTAGGAAAAGATTTTATGAATAAAACCTCAGTTGCCCATGAACTAGCACAAACAATCAACAAATGGGATCTCTTCTTATTAAAGGGCTTCTGCACAGCAAGAGAAACCACCAGCAGTGTGAAGAGACAACCCACAATGTGGGAAAAAATCTTCACCTGCTCTTCCTCAGACAAAGGTCTACTATCTCGAATCTATAAAGAACTTAAAAAGATAGACCTTCCAAATTTAAAGACCCAATCCAAAAATGGGCATCTGAAATGAACAGACATTTCTCAAACAAAGAAGTAGAAATAGCAAATAAATACATGAAAAAGTGTTCAACATCATTGGTCATTCAAGAGATGCAAATGAAAACAACACTGAGATTCCACTTCACTCCAGAAAGAATGGCTGCTATCATGAAATCAACCAATAACAAATGCTGGTGGGGCTGTGGGGAAAGAGGAACCCTGATTGACTGCTGGTGGGAGTGTAGACTGGTGCAAGCACTGTGGAAATCAGTATGGAGATACCTCAAAGAACTGGGACTGGAAATCCCATTTGACCCTGCTATTCCACTGCTGAGGATCTTCCCCAAAGAATTAAAAGAATCATACCACAGTGATATATGTGCACCCATGTTCATAGCAGCACAGTTTGTAATAGCTAAAACTTGGAAACAGCCCAAATGCCCATCAACTGGAGACTGGATAAAGAAAATGTGGTTTTTTAATAAAATGGAGTACTACTCAGCCATAAAAAATGAGAAATTAGAGACATTTATAGCTAAGTGGATGCACATTGAAGCAATACTCTTAAGTGAAATAAATAGGACACACATGTGTAAATACCAAATAGTTTCTCTGGTGTGAGAAGCTGAAAGTGTAAATAAGGACAAAATGTATAATAGGTAATGTGAAATAGGAAGGAAAGGGGCAAAGGGGAAGGAAGTGGGAGGGCTAGGGAAAAGGATAGAAGGGAATGGGATTAATATGAGAAAATGGAAAAATAGGAACAAAATCTTTGTAAATAGGGAGGACTGGAGGGGTTGAAGGGAGGGCTGGGCAAGGGTGAAAAATAAGAACCAAGAGAGACTCTGTAAAGGTGCAAATTTCCAATGATGAATGTCATTATATTGTATACCTAAAATGTACCAATGATTGGAATGAATAATTGATAATGCCAAATAGGAAGAAAAGGTCCAAAGGGGTAGGGGTAGTGGGAGGCACAGGGGAAAGGAAAGAAGGGAAAGGAAAAAATGATGAGAAATGGAAAAAATGGAAATAAAGTCTTTGTAAATAGGGAAGGGTGGAGGATGTGAAGGGAGGGCAAGGAATGGGGAAAAAATAAGATCCAAGATGCATTATATAAAGGTACAATTCCCAATGAGAAATGTAATTGTGTTGTGTGCCTACAATGTACCAATAAAAGAATTTAATACAAAAAAAATAATGCTGCAAATTTGGTAAGGGAAAGAAATGTAGATAAAGAGGAATAGTCTCAGCAAAGTGGGATGTAAATATCTCCCCGCAAAATATGTTTTTGAAAGAGCCTGGAGATCTCTTGATTTTAAGCTTTAGAAATTCCAGCAGGAATTAACAAAACTTATGCCATTGCTACTTGCTAAAAGAAAAGTCCACCTTTTCTCTGGAATTCATGTATTTGAGGAATTCATGTATTTGAGGAATTTATCAGACAGCAAGGTGAACCCCAAAATATGTAAAAATTAAACATGTAGGTTGTGAAATTTAATAATGTGTATCTGGATGATTTTGTTTGCTTTGATCACTGTCAAAAGATGATCACAAAACAAAGAAAGGGGTATTATTCTTCTTTGCAGATGGCCTCTTTCATCATCTGCCTTTGGGTACAGGTGCAGCTGGGCCGCTGTATCTTTGGAGAACGGCTGTCTGTGGCTTCATGCAGTTGAATTCTTGCTCAAAAATCCCATTGGTTGTTATAACTCCCAAGACAATTGTGTTAATAATAATTCATTCATCCATTAAACAAGTATTTCTTCTTTAATAACAACATGCCAGGGACTGTTCAAAAAGTAAATACCACAATCAAAGGTTCTCACTTGCCAATTAGGGTAGATGCATTTTAAAGCAAACAAGAAAGAAGAAAACTAACAAGAACTCAAATAGAGAAGGGAGATGAGGGTCATTATTTTCCTTATTTAATCATGGAAGTCTCAACAAGAAGAAGACATTTAGGGAAAAATTTGAAGTACGAGAAAGGTTTAAATTCTTAAAAACAAATAAACATCCAGGATCCAAGGCACATGCCTATAACCTCAGCACTCAGAAGACTGAGGCAGGAGGATACCCAAGAGTTCAAAGCCAGCCTAGGCTAAACAATGAGTTCTATGCCAATCTGGATTACATAGCAAGACCCTATCTGAAAATGAAACAAAACAAAAAACCAGCAACAATAACAAACTTGTTAGTAAAACAGGAAAATAGTTATCAAAGAACTTAGCAATGGACAGCTAATAATACTAATAATGATAATAACAACAGTAGCTAACATTTAGTGACTAACAAACACTCTGCTTTATAATCATTACATATATTATTTCATTTAATCCCCTTCAAAATTCTCAAGGAGAATTAATAACCTACCTACACCAGTAAATAAATAAATAAATCTACCTACACCAGTTAAGAAAATAATCCAAAGTAATAATGCTGGAATTTTAACCCAGATCTACCTACTCCCAAACATTGCCCAAGAATCTATGGACTCTAATTTTCAGATGAAAATTTCTAGGTATTGACCTTTGAAAACACTACCACTTTCTAAAATAATCTCTTGCCCTTCCACATTTATTTAATCCTGCCCTAAACCTGGCACCATACCAACCTTCTGTTCTGTCCTCTTGTGATAATTATAAACTATCTACCATTTCTGGATCCCACTACTGTACATCCTGAACATTTTCATCTTTAAAGCATCACATGGACAATGAAGACCCTGAGACTTGGCTTAATTTGTCGTTCTCAACAACAGGGTTTATTGGTATCCCCTGAAGGGCACATTAAGGTAAAAATTCTTGTCCCCATGTTGAAGTCTTCTGACTCAGTAGTTGTGGAAGAAGCAGGAGAGTTTGCATCTCTAACAAGTTGCATGTGAAGCTGCTGCTCCTGGTCTGCGGACCACACTTTGAGAACCACAGCATTAAATACCATGTACACATTTACTCAACTAAGATGACACAGTCTTCCAGGGTTTGTACTCAGATACACTGCTGTCCCAAACCTACATCCTTTGTACCTTATCATTAATATATTATTTCCAGATTCAGTTTTTGGTGCTTAAAAAGTATTTGGCATTTAATGTAACTTCGTATTATTTATTGCTTTAATTCTCTTTCCTCTCTTATCAGAGCATATTTATACTAAGGTCCTCTCGGCACCCCAGTGCATAGGATAGTGTTCTGTATGACAGTGATTAGGAAAGGTTGGTCTGTTGACAGTCAACTTCCCTTCTGCTTGATTTAGACTATATTAACTACAAGGATCCACGACTTCTCTGAAACAGCTCTTGTAATAGAGGTTTATTGTAACAATATGTGGGACAACAAGAGAAAAAGATAATTTTGGTAAGAATTTCAGCCTGGTCTCAATGATATGGGACATAAAATGTTATCTGGAGCACAGGCAGGCAGCTCTGTTTACCTCAGCAATGTTCTCATTCTGCAACTATGCTGAATATGTTTGTTTCCCTCTTTATCAATCTACTTTTATTCTTACTGCTATCTACCCTGATTCTTCTTATATTCTAGCTCACTTCCTGAAAAAGGAGCATTTGATGGGTTAGATAACTACTGCTCTCCCTATCTGGACTGGGCTTTTCATACATGACAAAGTGGTAGGCCCCCATCTGTGGACTGGCAGGCTTTGCTCAGTGGTTGTGGCATCTAGGAAAGGTCTCACAATCCAGAGCTTAGCTGGTCATGGTGGAATTCTTGGTAAGACCATGGGCAAAACATTCCCTGTGACTGACATGTCTGGTATAAAAATCACTTTCTACTAAAGTCTCCTCCTTGTATTATTTCTAATTACATAAGGTATTTGACATTAAAACTCTTATAAGTGTATTCTGTGGTTCATATGGCTTTCTTACATCTTTTTTTCATTAATTCTTTGATGCAGTTCTTCCTGTAGTTTTACATGTAACATTATATTCTCAATGGGGCATTGTAATAGAGCTATAAAGAATGAGAAATAACAGTAGAGAACTATTAATCCCTTATCTCAGAATGTGAGAATAGCGTCTTAATACCATAACTCAGAAGGTGAGAATAGATATAGAAAAGAAGTTCTGTTTTAGGTAAAATGACACTGACAGTCTCATAAATTCAACTGTCTGCTTGTGTTTGCTCTCTTGGCAAAGCCAAAATGTAATAACTGAAATCTTTTATTCTTCAAATATAACCTATATTTTCAGCAAAACTTGGACAGATACTTTGTTTTGCCTTAGTTTATACACTCCTTTAACTTTTCTATTCTTTTTTTCTGCAAATAGAATACCATATATTAAATTTCCATAGTCAGGCAAAAATACAAAATTCAAAAAAACTTTAATTTCTAAAAGCTTTTTATCTTAAAAATTGCTACCATTATTAACCTATTTTTAAATATCCAGACTTTTAAAGCAAGTGTTCCAGCTGTGTTTTATTTGCTAGTTGATGTCCCAAAATTCATTAAGACCTATCTCGAATTTCAGAAATTCATTCATCCATAATACAAGGGTTCAGAATAGCTTGTCTCTTGAAATCAGTTACTAAGCTAATATATTTTATTTTATTGACTTTCCTGTTCAGACTCCTCCAAAACAGAAGTGTGCTACCTTGGGAATTGTCTCTCTATCCTACTCTTTTTATTTTCTGGGAGTCCTTAGAGCTTACTTATTCTTATTTTTTTATTTATTGGACTTGATTTTCTATAGGTTAGATTATGAGTGCCTTCCCTTGAAAGTCTGTGATAAGAATTTAATTTTTTAAAAGCCCTACTTTACTTTTTTACTTTATAAAGATTCATGTGTTCATTTAGTTATTTCCCTGTGGTGTAGGATCTTATGGGAAAACACTTCATCAAATTATTATGTGTATAGAGGGAGGTCTTTTGAATGCTTTTGCTCATTGCTACAAGCGTATTTTATACATAAAATATAAAAATACATCAAAGTTCAAATTTATCAAAGTTGAAAAACTGTTATGAGGAAGTTTCCTATTTTGACCCCAAGACATAGCTGTCTAAAATTAATCAAAAAATTATTTTCTCTAAGTTAAATTAAGTCTTATCAAGATGAAATCTTACCTTATCATTTGTTGCCTTATGCTAGTGGCAAACTTGGTGTCTACCTCGCCATGTAAAGGCAGAACAGAACAATGGACTCATGTAACTAGCCAGAGGCACAGCCATGTAGACTTCAAAAAGAAATGACTGGTCTTGGATATTTTCCTTAAACAACATCGTATTGAGATCACGCATCTAAGAGAATGTGCATAATGTAGCCTGCAAGAATCTAGTCAGAGTTAAGAATCCTTTTTTTTCTGCTATTTGAAACAAAAGGAGGAAACTTCATTTAATATTACCTGTAAAACTGCAGGAGGAAACTCTCTTTTAGGAGGCATATTATGACTAACAACAAATTCCATGAAATCTTTTATAGGAAGTGGGAGGGGCAGGGTGAACATCTGGATTCCCTCTGTATCATCAAAAGACTTTGGGTTTGGCCCCTTAGGAATTTATTCATGTTTTGAGTCATTTTTTAAATTAAAAAGAGGAAGGTGAAAAAAGGTTGAGAAAATGACTTTGATATGATTAAAATTTTCTGCCAGTAAATATGAATATAATGTGATCAAGTAAAAACAAAGAGAAGGAAGTAATACTGAAATGTCATGGAATAACAATTAACAAGCTTTATTTGTTCCATCATCCAATAAAGTGGCCTCTTGGTCTTTAATTTCTTTGGGCACATACATGAATCAAGACCAAATACAGTCATTTTATTTACAGAAAAATCAAGATTTCCACTGCCCACATGTTCCACAATCCCATCCTTTTCTAACTATTCACTGGATCTGGAACTAAATGAACTTGAATCAAAGAGGAACTTTTAAACTTGTAGAGAATAAATTGTATCATGTTGCCTTATTTATGACCCCTATTCAGTTCTTCAGTTCTCAGATCGCAAGTGGGAAACATTTCCTAGGAATCTCATGTGTAAGTTTGCAGTGTGTAATTTAGCTTCAATTAACATCAGGGGGCTAACAGAATAGAAGAGTCAAGCTCTATAATTTTGAGCAAAGTTTCAAAATAAAGCTCACATACAGAAAACTTTTTGACTGATGCTTTCCTTTCTCCTAAACCTGTCAAAAGTAATTATTTTGTTGTTTTTTTCCATAATAATATAGCAAATATATGAGGCTTAAGGAAGACCCAACTTTGCTTCCTCTGCTACTGATTACTCAACAGAGACCAGTAAATACATAAAGCTCCAGGAAAGGTAACTGAGAATTACGTGTGAGTTCAGAGTGGAAATGGGTGAACAACTACATGTTTATTTTATTGTATTTAATCTACAGAAGAGTATACATTTAGTATAAAGTTCTGCTATTTTAGTTTCATAGCAACATGTTTTTACATTTTTATCAAAGCCTCTTTAGAACCTACAATTCAGAATATTTGGGAAATACATATATATATATATATACACACACACACACACACACACACACACACACACATTGGGAAAATATAATAACACTAGTAATCACTTATTGTTTCCTCTGTGTTATAGGAATTAAATTAGACATTTTGCAGGAATCTCACAAATCTGTAACCTATGCATTATTGCTGGTTTATAGATGAAGAAATTAGGACTGAGGAATTAGGGATATTCCCCATAATTGCAACTGAGCTGAAGCCCAGAACTGCTTCACTATAAAGCTGAAAGTGTTGTCTGTTTTTGCTTCAAAAAGAATTAGCATGTGATGTCAATAACCAAATAAGAGCAATTTACATTGAATGAAACTGGAGGTAGAATTTCCATACACTTTCAAACCATGTGGACTAATACTACTTTTACTTTCCTAATACACTCCTTGCAGGAGATTAGATTATATTCTCATTACTAGAGGTTTAACCTACTTTTTAGAAAAGTTGCAGTTCACTCTTGAAAAGCATCAAAACATAACAGAGAAATTTAAACTTCGCTTGCAAAGACTCATTAACCTGTGAATATACAAGTAAGGTTTTAATATCTGACATTCTTTTCTTTTCAATCTATCCCCAAAACTCTTCTTTACCCAAACCTCTTACCCTATTTCACCATATTTTAGAAACAGTTTAAGCATTTAGGCAAATTAAATTCCCTTTAGACTATGCAAAATTTTCATTTTGCCTAGACCATTTTCTGTCCATAATAAGAATAAAACAGCAGGAATTTAATTCCCATTCATTTTGGCTCACATCCAACTTGGTGATATTTTCCTTAGCTCCTTTTCATTGTTGTTGAACGCAGTAGGCTCTTGTGGAGCCAGATTTGGCAGGGCAACACTACTTCCAATCTGAAACAGCTGTAGAAATGTAAGAAAAATTCTCTTTCTAATGATTAATAGCAAATTTCTGAAAGGACATGAGATTAACCAACAAATCCCTGGGATTTTTTTTGGATCTCCCAAATTCAGCAATATCAGAATTCTATATTTTCTCCTAATAATCTTCTAGGTATGTATGTTATGAATAAAACAAAGCAATAAATTATATTCTCTTTTAACCAGTGTTAAATCTTTTGACTTACTTATAATTTATAAATCTAAAAACAATAGAACTTGACTTTTATTTGTAAAAATACATCCATAATTGAGTAATATTCTCAATGGTTAGAACCTTAATAGTCTGTCAACCTTAAAATGAGTGGCTTGTTTTGGCCTTTCATTTTGCTAGACAGTCAAAAAAAAATCCAGTAATACTGACTGATAAAAATACGTCTTATTCATTTTTATTTTAATTCATCAGATTCTGAGAGAATTCTTTGCCCTGGCACACTATACTGACAGAGCAGGCAGTTAGCTAGATATGAGGAAGAACTAGGCGATTGGCAGTTGAACACAGGAAAAAAATTCTGCCAAAAGCAAATTGTTTAAGTTCCTGAGCTTGGAATATTCAAATTCCCTGAGAAGAGTACATTGAGCTCTGTTGATGTTTCCCCACCTATCTATCAGTCTTACAACTCTGGGGCCCAAACCACATATTGATCTGTGTTGATCCTGACTGACCTTATGGGCCGCATTTGCATGCATTTGTGCTGTAATTTTGACCCCACTTTCTGTTGACTTTGGCTGCCAACCTGTTTCTGGCTAAGACCATGTAAGTTCAAAAGTACTTCCTCTCAATTTGAGGGTTGAGGCTTACAGTTGATTGGAAGAAGCCCAGTCAGTCACAGACTGGGACCACTCTCCAAATTCCAGGAAAAGCCATGCAAGTCCTCAGGGTAGATGCCATTTCTGAGCTCTGCCTGCCCTCCATTCTAGAAGGTGTCCTCTTATACTGGCAGTTGCCACCTCTGGCTCTGCCTGCTTATCTCTCTCATGGGTACTTCCCTCTCCATTATAGGTCAGCCTTGCTTAAGAGTATGGTTTGCTTGTCATACATAAAGACTTTGCTGAAGACTTCTGCTTTCTGACTCTAAGTCCTTTCGGTCTCTAAGTCCTTTCTGTAGATTTCTTCTCAAATATTTTTTGGGGAGGACTCAAGATCCAAGACATCAATACAATGCAGGTCATTACCCAGTCCAGGTCTAGGCTATTCCCAAATTCCAATAGCAGCAATACCTTGATTACTAATATATGAGTATACTAATAAAACTTTGGCACTTAGATATAATACTTAATGAGAGATAACTAAACTTTACCAAACCCCCTTTAATGCTATTCATTAAGAGAATGTTGTTGAGCAGAAATCATGCCTCTAAACTAAAACATGAGAAGTTTGAGACTCCCAGGACACAGAGCTGCTAGGGAATGAACCTGGGACTTACACCTTGTTCTGTACGACTCTGCATCCATGGTCTAATTATGAGACAAGGCATGTACACTACTCTTTACACTAGCAGGCAAAAAATAACTAAATAAACATTATAAGAGAAGTATGCAAATCAGAAAAGGTCAATAATTTGGAAGGAATGGATATCATAATGTTGTGAGCTGGACACTGAAGGATGAAGAAGATTTTGAAGTTAGAGGAAGCATCTGTGTGAGGGGAAACCCAAAGGAGAGACGTTCTGAAACACCTAATGGTAGGAAATGCTTGAGAATGGCAAGTTTTTGCCCCTTAAGATCTGCCAGTAGATGCTTTAATAAGAGAAATTTCAAATAGCTATTATATACATGAAAAATGTGCACACTTATTTGTATTGAAATGAAATTAAAACCACAATGGAATACTATTATACTCACCATAGGAAAGTAAAATATCTGGCAAAACCAAATTTCAGCAAAAGTGAAAAGCAATGATAATTCTCATAAAACTGCTATTCTTTATGGTCATTGCTATAACCACTTTGGATAAAACTTGTCATCATCTACTAGGCTTGAAACTATACATATCTTTTTAGCCAAAATATATGCACATGTGATTTAAAGTATGTATGAAAGTATATTCATTGATAAATTGCTTTAAAATTAAAAAATAAACTAAATGTCCAGTAACAGTTGGATGGATATATTGCAGTATATATAATGAAATGCTATGCAAAAAAACTCCCTAAAACACAAATAAATCTCACAAACATAAGATTAGAAAACATATGGCAAGAAACAAGTATGCATTATGGTGCTATTTGTATAAATATTAAAAAAAATCCAAAACAAAAGTATATTCCTTAGATATACACAAAGAAAGGGGAAAACTTACTAAAGGAAAGCAATACAATGTGAGAAACTAAAGTTGAAAAGAGTTTATAATCATGTGAGACACACAATAGATTTCTGGGTATGAACCATGTTACAGTTCATTATTTGAAAAAACTCCATGGGAATTGACTTCATAAACAGTTGTTATATTGTACACTGATATTCTACATAATTATCTCTAATTGCATATATACATATCTGTTAGAATTTTCTAAATGTTAGCAATGGAGATTTAATTTAAATTATCTGCACATTCATGAGATAATTTATTGTCAAGATCAAAGATATTTGTGGATCAATAATTCCACTGCAAACTTATCTTTGCAGTACTGTACCTTTGAAGATTAGTATATGAACTAGCCAAGCATTTGCTTTATTTTTTCAGCTAGAGCAAGCTTCTCATCTGTCTTTCACTAAATTTCATTATTTCTACAAATGCTTTAATAGTATTATCAGTTTCTATGGAACTGCAATGCCCTGAAACATCTGGATATAAACATTTTTAATTAATAGCAGCACTTTCATCATTTTTCAGTATTATCTGTAAACCTTTCTTTTTTGTAGCTGTTTCTTTTTGAGGAATTTCATCTAGCTCCTCCAATATTTGAACTCTGTGAGAACGTTTCTTGAGATAAGTTGGCACAGTAGATCTTCATGTCTCCAATGATGACAGCAGAATTAGAGTACATGATTTCCATAATACCTCACCTTGTATTTTCACGGTGACAGGAGAACTGAGAGAGTTTTCATTCACATTTTCCAAATCCTCCTTTCTCTAAGTGAACAGCTCTTGTAATTGCCAATAGCCAAAATATTCAAGTTCAGAAAAGTTTTCAAGCACTCCTCACAGTTATTTTTATATGCCTTGGGAATTCTAACTTTCTTCCTGTTCTTAGCTACTGCCTAGTTGATTAGTAATGAAAACTAGAATTTCTCTTAAATCATCCATGTTTTTATTGTTTTATTACCAATTTATTATCAATTACTACACTGAAGGTTTGTAATTTTCCTATATTATAATCATAGATTAATTATCTCCTGATGATCTATAAAGTCTTCTCCTTGAGGAGACTCCATACCTATCAGAAGAATTTCATATCTCAAAAATTTTTAACCATGAAAACCTTTAAATATAAAAAGAATGAACACATGAGCATTATCTGTACACTTTAAATTTTCTCCCACTCAATAAACCAGTCAATTGAATATTTTAAGAGTTTTGGCTAAAACAAATATAAGTACTTTAAATGATTAAATCATTCAAAGTACTTTATTTCTACAAAATAACTTTGTTCCTACAAAATAATTTACTTCAGACTCTGGAAAATAGTAATTTAGTCCTGAAGGTCCTGGTTTTTAATACATAACTGTCTTATATATCCTTGTGTTTGAGGCTTTATTTATTGTAAGAGCTTAGTAACCCAAGCCACAAAATTGCAAAGACCTTTTATTTTCCCAGTTTCTCTTTCTTCTTTTGGTGGTGTCAGCAACAAAAGGACATGTAACTTTATCCTTTTTAGTTGCTAATACTTTACCTTCCAGACTCTGGAATGACAAGTTCTGTAATTGCTACTATTGTTCACCATTTTGTTCATTTTTTATATTATTAAGTGGCTAGTATGTGTTCCCAAATTATATTTTTAAATAACAGTTCCTTTAAGTTGACAGATAGTAAAGAAATACGCAAACCAGAATGTTTTGGACTTTGGTTTTTAAACAGGATTTGGTTTTGCAGCTTGAGAAATGAGCCACTTCATACTTTCCAGGTTTTCATCAGTATGATCTTTGTTTAAAATATAAATCCTTTTATCTTGGCCAAGGAACAGAGCTGCCCCCAACACAGAGGAGGTGAACCTTCCAGGCCACCCTACCACTGGCCCCAGCACCAAGGTGAGCCACACAACCACCAGCAGCACCCCACCACCACCACCCCGTTGAAATGAGAAGACATGTGAACAAGTCTCAAAACCAGATTTCCAGATCACCTAAAGCAATCCCAAAGGGAAACGAGATGGAACAGTCTGATACTCAACCACCTGGACTCTGAATTGGCAACAAAAGAAGTTCTAGAAAAACTGAAATCAGAAATAATTTCTCACATAACAGCAGAGATTGTGCCCATAGTGCAAGACATGATTAATAAATCTAGAGAGGACACAGATTAAAAAAATTAGAGGAGGTGAGGGACATGATGGAATCCCAACATAGGAAACAAATAGAATCCACAAAACAGATGCAAACAGATTTACAGGAGATTTAAAACTCCACTGAAAGGTTACACAGCTCAATGAGCCAATGTGAGGACAAGATATCAGATAGAGAAGATAAGATTGCAATTAGTGACCAGGAAAAGAAAAATTTCTCTAAAATAGTAAGGGACCATGAGACATCAATCCAGCAGCTGCTAGATGATGAAAAGAAGAACAATATAAGACTGATCGGACACAACTAAGAAAGAGGAGAGAATGCAGATGACACAAAAAAAGTGTTCACAGATGTGATGGCAGAAATCTTCCCAACCAGGGGAAAAGAACTTGATGTACAGGTAAGTGAGGCATATAGGACTCCAAATATCCTTAATCAAAAAACAATCTACACATAAGGCATATAATAGTTAAGATTCCAGAAACCCAACAGAAGAACAAAATTCTACAAGCAGTTAGAGAAAAGAAACAAATCACATACAAAGGAAAGCCCATCAGAATCATAGCAGACTTCTCAATGCAAACCCTCAAGGCAAGAAGAGCGTGGAGTGATGAATTTCAATCCCTAAAGGAAAATAGCCTCCAACCCAGATTGATGTACCCTGCAAAACTATCTTTCTAAATTGATGGAGAAATAAGATAATTTCATGACAAAGCACCTTAGGAACTTCATGAATACCAAGCCAGCACTCCAAAAAATCTTAGGCAATATCCTAGGAAAAGACAGTGAGGATCACAACCCCAGGAAGCAAAGCAAAATGAACCCATCTGGTATGACAAGAAATTAAATGTATAGGGGGAGAACCCAACAAAAAGAAAAAGTCATGACAATGATAAGTCAATACATTTCAGTTATAACCATCAATGTTAATAGTCTCAATTCACCAATCAAAAGAAATAGACTGGTAGAATGTGGAATTCATAAGAAAGGAAATTCTGCAAACTTGTTACTTGTCATAAACATGTGGAAATTGAACAACACACTTCTGAATAACCAATGGGTCATAGAGGAAAATAAAGAAGAAATCAGACTGTTCCTTCAATTAAATGATAATGACAATACAACATATCGAAATCTATGGGACACAATGAAAGCAGTCTTATGAGGGAAATTCATAACAATGAATACGCATATTAGGAAAACAGAGTGAGCCCAATTATACAACCTGATGCTGAACCTCAAGCTTTTAGAAAAAGAAGGGCAGGACAACCCCAAAGCTCATATAAAGGAGGAAATTATAAAGATCAGAGCAGAAATCAATGCAATGGACACTAAGAGAACAATACAAAAAAATCAATGAAGCCAAGAGTTGGTTCTTTGAAAGAATCAACAAAATTGACAAACCCTTAGCCAACCTTATCAGAAAAAGAAAAGAAAAGGCCCAAATCCATGCAATTAGGAATGAAAAGGGTGAAATTACAACAGACCCAGCAGAAATCCAGATGATCATCAATACCTACTTCAAGAAACTGTACACCAATAAGAGGGAAAACACAGAAGAAATGGACAGATTCCTAGATAAATATGAATTTCCATAGTTGAACGAAGAAGATCTAAAAATTCTAAACAACCTAATATCAATCAATGAAATTGAAAATGTAAAAACAAATTCCCAGGTCCTGATGGTTTCACTGCTGAATTCTACAAGACATTTAGAGAGGAACTGTTGCCACTACTGTTTAAACTCTTCAGTGAAATTGAAAAGGAAGTAATACTCCCAAATTCATTCCTGGAAGCAAGCATCACCTTGATCCCCAAAGCAGAGAAAGACCCAACTGAAAAAGAGAACTATAGGCCAATCTCGCTAATGAACATAGATGCAAAAATCCTTAATAAGATACTGGTAAATATAATGCAGAAAATCAACAAGCAGATCACACACCCTGACCAAGGGATTCATCCCAGAGATGCAGGGATTGTTCAACATATTCAAATCAATAAATATAATGCATTATATTAATAGAGCCCAGGACAAAAACTATATGATCATCTTAATAGATGCAGAAAAAGCATTTGACAAAAATCTTTTTATCTTTTGAAAAATATTTCAGTCATTTTTACTTGATAGAAGTAAAAAATAGGTCAATTAAAATTTTTATTTAACATTTATAAATGAATGTACAGAGGCTAAAAATTAACACTAGTATGACAGAGAAAAAATAAACTGGCAATTGTCACTTCTATAGACAAAAGGAAGAAATCACTGACTTAAGATTCAATAAGTCCCTATCAATTCAACAAGAAAATTAGAACTTTGATTTCTCCATTACGTTTTTATGTCCACTGGATCTGTGCATCCTTCCTCTGTTCTTCTATCCTCATTTTTAGGGAAACAAAACAAAGTTTTCTGTAACTCATCCAAGTTGTATTGCCTGGATTTTCTTCCCAATAATGAACAGGGAGAATGCTCCTGCCCTATTAGAATTGATCACTGTTCTCTAGTATTGACTAAAAAATTTGGAAATTTCCAGAAAATGTGAATGATTATTCAACAAATGACCATTTCCACATATCAGAGAATTCAGAAGATAGGAATATACACTTTATATACAGGAAATATTCATAATATAAACAAATAGATTTTTTCACTACTTCAGTTCCTCTCCTTGGAAACATTATAATTTGTATTCCAATTAAAACATGGCATCATGTGTTGAATGCACCATATTGTATGTTTTGAGCACCACAAAGTAGTATAAATCTGTCAAAATGCTTATTCTTCCTATGTACTTTGGCCATGAATCTTTTTCACGTTTCTCTTATATCATATCTATCTCATCTTCAATTTGTGCAACAGTAAGATTTGGGGATCTAAATTACTCTCATACTGTAAGAGTGACAGAATAAAATGTCAGCAATGGATTTGGGACATTGACTCCATCGTCTGATAGATAACCCTGCTGTTTCACATTATCTACAGTTTTGCTGGGGTCATAGTTGAAAATATTGAATAGAACAGAGCCAAAGATGTACTTTTAATGAGTGATCTTTTACATTTTTTCCACCAATTTATAAATCTACCTAACTATACTATTTTTCAGCTCAATTTTTTCCTTCAATACCTTGAGAGCTGATCAAATGTTTTCTTGAATTTAGGGAGCACTATATCCATATCAAACCCTTAATCCACAAACCAAAAAGGGAATGACTCTCAAACTGATTGTGCTTTTCATTAATGTATGAAACCAATGATCATCACTCATTTTTTTCAGCTCACACAACAAATCTTTTACTAATCTGAGATCCCTCCCAAAAGTAACAAGTTCACAGAATTTCCTTTCTTGTGAATTCCAAAAGTAAGTAAATAAATAAATAAAATCAGGTCTTTAAACATCTATGCTTCTCCATAACACATTCTAGATTATTAAGCAGAGGCTCAACACATACACATTCTCAGTGTTCTATTCTGTAATTTTTCCCCAAAACTAGAGCAAACATTCTGAATCAAAGGAAAGACAGAAAGAGAGAGAGAGAGAGAGAGAGAGAGAGAGAGAGAGAGAGAGAGAGAGAGAGAGAGAATTTATCAAATGAAAGAAAGCCACATACACTTAGATGTAACTAAAGTGAATTGGCTTTCAGGGGAAAAAAATGGAAATGGTTTTCATTAAAAGACTGTTTTCACATACTTCATTCTATGAGGTTCTTTCTTTCTCCCCTTACCTGAACAACAAAACCTGCTTTGACTCAAGGATCTGATATAACCAGATATTTTAGTGTGATTTTAAGTCAATGTGGTCTTTCAAAGGGAATATTTGTGTCTTAATCCCCATTTCTCTTATCTTCAAGTGTGGAATTTAAATCTAGACCCTTTAAGGGAATTGCAAATACCAGAGAGCAAGTAGGGACAATTCAGGTAAACTGGTAGGGGGAAAGGCCTCCAAGCTACACCTGAGATCAAACCACTTGACTGCTACCTCTTCTGTAGACTTGTAACTGAACACCAACTGGATCAGAAAAGACCCAACAGTTCATGAAAGTAGATATGTTCTAAATGTTAACCAAGTGTTGACCCCTTTGTATCTGAAATACGAGTTTGAAAATATATGCCCGTATTTATCTTCCAAAACATGAACCTTATACTCTTGCCAGTAATTCCACACTTGCTGCTAAAAGGTTGAGAGAGAGAACATGGAAATGGAAGCTGAAAGACACTGCAAGTTCAGCTCAGACCATTTCAGGAGCTGAGTTCCAATACTTCTACCATTTCTTTTTAACAATGGTTACTATGGGTACTGACACTTTGGAAGCCTAGTAATATTTCCAGGCACAATTTGAATAAAATCCAAATCTAGTGATAAGTAGAGTCATCAGAATATTTCCAAATAAACTTGTAGATTTTCAAATAGCTGTCCATGTAGTATATTTCTTTTTTAGTTGGATCCTTGTCTTGTTTTGGGATCAGGGTAATGCTAGCTTTCAAAATGAATTTAGGAGTATTCCTTCATTTTTGACTTCATTAAAAAGCCTGGGAAATGTTGGTGTTGAATCTTCCCTAAAGATTTTGTAGAAGTCAGCAGTGACTCCATCCAGACTTGAACTTTTCTTAATTTGTAGGTTATTCATTACTGCTTCAATTTCACTGTCTGTTACTGGATTATTGAGGGCTTTTAAATCTTCTTGGTTCAGTTTTTGGTAATTCATTTGTATCTAGGAATTTATTTCTTCTAAATTCTCCAATTTATTGACCAACAGGTTTCAAAGTAGTTGTTTATAATCTTTATTTTCAGCAGTGTCTGTTGTGATTATACCTTTTCCAATTCCAATTGCATTGATTTAGTTTTTTTTCTTCTATTGGTTAGATTGGCTAAGGGTTTGTCCATTTTGTTTATTGTTTTAAAGAAACAACTCTTCAATTCACTGATTGTTTTTTGCATTTGGGGGGTTTTTGCTCTCAATTTCATGATTTCTGTTCTTTATAATTTTCTTTCTTGTACTAGCTATGATTTGGATTGTTCTTGTTTTTGTAAGACTTTGAGCTGCATCATTAGGTTGTTTGGGCTCACTCAATTTTTGTGATGTTATCATATTCACAGCATTTTTTTCCTCTTAGGTCTGCTTTCATTGTGTCCTATAAGTTCTGGTATGCTGTACTGGCATTATTGTTTCATTGTAGTAACTATCTTACTTCTTCTGTAACTCATTATTTAGTTAAGAGTGTACTGTTTTGTATGAAAAAATGTTCAACATCATTGGTCATTCAAGAGATGCAAATGAAAACAATGCTGAGATTCCACCTTACCCTAGAAAGAATGGCTACCATCATGAAATCAACCAATAACAAATTCTGGCGGAGTTGTGGAAAAAAAGGAACCCTTCTCCACCTTTGGTGGGAGTGTAGACTGGTGCAACTACTGTGGAAATCAGTATGGAGATACCTCAAAGAACTAGGATTAGAGGTCCCATTTGACCATCTGCTCCCCTGCTGGGTGGCTTCCCAAAAGAATTGAAAGAATTATACCACAGTGATATATGTGCACCCATGTTCCTAGTGGCACAGTTTGTAATAACTAAAACTTTGAAACAGTCCAGTTGCCCATCAACTGGAGTCTGGATAAAGAAAATGTGTTTTTTTTTTATAAAATGGAGTACTACTCAGCCAAAAAGAGTGAGAAACTAGAGACATTTATAGCTAAATGGATGCACATTGAGGTGATGCTCTTAAGTGAAATAAATAGGATGCACATGTATAAATACCAAATAGTTTCTCTGGTGTGAGAAATTGAAAGTGTAAATAAGAATCAAAATGCATAATAGATAATGTGGGATAGGAAGAAAAGGTGCAAAGGGGAAGGGGGAATGGGAGGAGGAAAAGGGAAAAGGAAAGAAGGGAATGGAATTAATATGAGAAAATGACAAAATGAAAACAAAGTCTTTGTAAATAGAGAGGGTTGGAGGGGTTGACAGGAGGGCAGCAGAATGGGGAAAAAATTAGAATCAAGATATATTATGTAAAGGTACAAATTTCCAATGATGAATGTCATTATATTGCACACCTAAAATGTACCAATAAAATTAATTTTTAAAAAAGAGTGTACTGTTTCATTTCTATGCATTTGCATAATTTCTGAGTCATTGAATTCTAACATCACTGTGCTATAATCTGATAATATGCATAGTATAGTTTCAATTCTTTTACATTACTTAAGCTTACTTTATTTGCTAGTATGTGGTCTATTTCAGAGATAGTTCCAAGTGCTGCTGAGAATTTTTATTCTGTTGTTGGAGAGAACACTCTATAGATATCTATTAAGTCTATTTGTTAAAAAGTTTTGTTCAACTCTAATATTTCTTTGTTGATTTTTGTCTAATTGATATATTTGTAATAGTGGGGTATTGAGATCCCCCACTATAATTTTGTTTATGTTTACCTATTCTTTTATGTCCAATAGTACTTGTTTTGTAAAGTGGGGTATGTCATTGTTCAGGGCATATATGATAATAATTGTTATCTCTTTCTTTTGGATGGTTTCATTAACCAATTTTTCCATCAATTTTGAAAGATAGTTTGCAAGGTAAATCAGCCTGGGTTGGACATTGAATTCTTTTAGGACTTGAAACACTTCACTCCAAGCTCTCCTGGCCTTTAAGTTTTGTGTTGTGAAGTCGGCTGTAATCCTGAGGGGTTGGCTTTTATAAGTGATCTGTTACTTTTCTCTAAAAGCTTTTAAGATTCTTTTCTTTTGTTGGACTTCTAGGATTTTGACAATGATGCATCATGGAGTTCTGTTCTGAGCACGGTTTGGGGGAGTTCTACATGCCTCACTTATCTGTATATTAAATTTTTTCCCTTATTTGTAAATTTTGCTATTATTCAGTAAATACAGGTTTTTGTGCCTTTTGTGCTGTCTTCTGATCTTCACCAATTCTAATTAATCTTATCCTTCTTTGGGTCCTCTGGAGCTTTTGTTCATTTTTCACATTTTCTTCCTGATATTAAGGTATCTCTCATTAATTGCTCACTGACAACCTTCTCTTCTAGTTCTGACACTCTGTCCTCACACTGTTCATTTCTGCTGCCCATATATTTTGATAATTTTTTAATCTCCTGAATTTCAATATGAAGCCTTTTTTATGGACCCTAATCCTTTTTTATGCCTGTCATTCACATTTTGCCTTGTTTAGTTTAGCTCTGCTAGCTTTTTATTACTGGCTTCTGAAGACTCACTGCTTTGTTTATTTGGCCTATATCTTCCATGAGCTTGCCAAATGCCTTATTGATCTGTTTTGTTATCTCCCCTGATTACCACTTCAAATAACTCAGGTGTGTAACTTTTCGTATCCTCCCCTTTGATGCCCATGGATCAGCTTTGAGGATGTTGGAGTCTTTGGAAGCATTTTGCTGGCTTATCTTCTTATGTTTCCATTTTTTTTATGTTTGTTTTATGTGATGAGGCTTGTGGGTTGATTATAATGGAAAGCTTTGTTTCTAGTATGGAGACCTCTTTAGTTAATGTCTACTTTTCAGTGACATACTCTGGGCATGGCCAATTATTGATCTTTGCCTCTACTCCAGGAACCAAACACCTCCATTTATTTGGGATGATATGTTTGGCCCAGTGCCCAGTTCTCCAGGAATGGGCCACAATACTATTAATGACCCCAAGTCAATCTAGAATTTGGTACCCTAAGAAAGCCAATTAATAGCAACAGATATGTTGGCTTGCCTATAGTATTAAAATCAGCATCAATTACAGCATTGAGGACAAGTACAGTGACACCTTGGTTCACTCCATGATTCTACTTGCAACAAAATTCTGAGACCAGAATCATGGAAAGAATTAAGTTCATGAACTGAGGTACTACTGTATTGGCCAATGCTAAGAACCAATAACGTACTATCTTTAACCTTAGAAAAGAGATCTATAATTATAGTCTGAACATCAGGACAAATCAAATATTGACCTATAATAAATATCTACTAAATGGAACAACTTTACCTCTACTAGTGATAGAACAGTATTCAATAGCAATAGCATAAAGTAAACTAGCTATCTAGAGATTCACAATGCTTAGTAGTTACACAAAGAGGTGGGGAAGCAGAGAATGCAAAAAGCAAAATCTGAAAAATTAATCAATGGGATATGAGGAGGAGAAGAGATAAGTAGATAGGGTCTTATTGAGGAGTAAAAGGAAATTAATGTGCTAGAGAACAGTCACAGGAAACAATAAATAATAAAAAGATAAACAGAGAACAGAATACAAACTAAAATGGAGGGTCATGAGTAAACCCCAAACCCCCAAAAATACCAATTAAGGAAAGATTAAAATAATAAAAAATAGAAAAATTCAAAGATTGTGTCAAGGAAAAAATATTCTGTATTTTTGAATGAGTGGTTTCTTTCCATGATCTTCAGTCTTGGGATCCAACCAGTCATTATTTTGTCCACCTAGCTTTGGTTCCTATGGATTTTTGAGGTGCCTTACACCAGAATGTCCTCTGTCTGTTCACCTCAGACTGTGATTGCTGCCCAACCCAAAGCAGGTACTCGCTCCCATTGTAGTTGAGAAATACGGTCAGCTCCCTGGTCTCTGCTGCATGTGAGCAGTGGGAGTGGGCATTCAAATGGACTGTTAGACTTAATGGTGACAACTGCAGAGTCTGGTTGCTCCCTTCTGTCCCCAGGCATTATCCTAGTCCAGTTCAGGATCAGGTCAGTTGGTTAGTCCATGCCTCTGATGCCCCGTACCAAGGAAAAGCAAATTGTAGAGCTGGTTGAGAGTTGGTAGATGGTCACACCCTTGTGTTAGGGTCATCACACTTCTTGTATGGACCTGCTTACTCTTGTGGTAGGACCACACTTCCTGCACAAGCCTGCTTGCTCATGGAGGGAACACATGTCTTTAATTTTTGAATATGGTCAAAATATTGGATGCATTTTTAGTGAAAGTGTATTTAAAAATAATGGCTTCAAATGTATCTCACTAAATCCTCACACATATTATTTTCTAAATTTTACATTTTCTACATTTTAAGTCACTTGCCTGCAGTTTTTCAGTTGCCAACTAATTACAGATGGAGACAGGTTTTGAACCCATACTCACAGTTTTATTCATGGAATATAAGGAGGTATTAACAATTAGGGATGTTGAAATGCATCTACAGTGCTCACATTATGGAAATAAAAACTAGATAACAGGCTATGTAATAATGACAAGATGACAGCTAATATGAATAGTGATAAAGTAACAAAAACTAAAAGAATAAGCAAAAAATCAAATATTAGGGATAACCTCAAAAGAGTCACTAAAATTAATATGGTAAACTACATCAGAGTCACCAGATAACAATTAAATACCTCCATTGATGTTAACAAAAATAAATAAGTTGGAAATATATCAAGATTGTTTGTAAAGAAACAACAAGCAGTTACGAATGCCAAAGAGAAATTGAGGGCCTAGGATGAAATTATGTAACTACGAATAAGTGAAAGATATATTCTGATCAGACCATGTATAGAAAATACAACATGTAAATAAGACAAATGGCAAAAGGAAGATGAGTTATATCAATATTTGTGGCAGTGGTTTAAACAAATGAATATTTATAGTTAAGTACAACTATTTAAGTTTATGTTCTTCCTAAGTATTTACCAAATCTATTTTACTTATGGCAAATTGTTTAATATACTTTACCAGTTTAACTACATTTTATGGAGCCCAAGGATCATACAGAGAAAGAAGGAGTCTCAGAGGCATTTAGAGTATATTTGAATGTCTTACCTTTACCCTTACTAAGGGATTTACATAATTTTTTTGAGCTTCAGTTTCCTCGTCTTTGAATTAGCATGATCTATTTTAAGGGTAATGGTGAAGAATAATGAAATAAATGATGAGAATTAGCCTAAAGATTGCCACCTGATAGAAATTTTAATAAGTGGCAGACATCAGAATGGAGCACTAGACAGGGGTTAATGTACAGCAACAAACCGTTCAGATTATAGATTGAGAGAAACAAACCAGGCAAGTGTCCATTTTCCTAGCTTTATGGAGATTTCAGAATGGAAGTATGCCAAGAAAAAAAAAATCTACAGGGAGGTAGATGACAAAAAAACACAAAGAGATATCAACACAGTAGAAGGCAGATAAATGTGGAAGAAAAAGACTAAACTAAGAGGAAAAGTATTTTGATTCTGAGTCAAGTCTGTGACTGATAAGCCAGTACCCTTCCCAGATGGTAGATGGTGTTTGGAGAGTTTAAATGTGATCCCAGGAACATACTAGATTCTGATTTATTAATTCTCAATGTAGAGTCAATGGAAATTTTAAAACATTATAAAACTTGAACTACAACAGGAAAACTGTTTCAAATAAATTTGTTTGCTTTAAATAAGAAATGTGTCCACATGTTGTGTTTCCCACTAAATAAAAACAAACACCAAAGAGAAGCAAGATCCCTGGGCCCCCCAGTGTAACTGCTCTATGGGGTCATCAAGGGCACCTCAAGCTACAAAACATTGCTTTGTTCTTTAGGGACTACTATGAAGGCTTAGCAACCCATGACAAACTCTGTATAGGAAATGCTTCATGTTGAGCAAAATTGTTGCATGTAAGGTTCACAGATCAATTAATATACACTGTACTTCCTTATCTTCTGCTTTTTTCCCTGTTCCCTGCCTTATGATTTCCACTTTTTCAAAGGTTATACAGTTTCCAAGTTACAGTTTCATAGTATCATCTTTCTGAAGATTTTTTTCTTCAGAAAAATAATGTGTTTATTTTCTACCTCTAGAGCCTCCCATACCACTGTCCTTATGATATACATTTTTCTTTATATCATATAGTTAGCTTTTTGTTGCCCTTCTCATCAGGTTGTAAACTTCTTTAGCATAGAAAAATCTGGTTTATTATTCTTTGATCACCACCATTGACAAGTACACATTTTCCCATGTTGAAGATACTCACTAAGTATTTCTTGAATACATGCTATGTTACAAAAATATATCAACAGAGCCCCATATTTTAAAATGCTGAAGAATGTGAAAAAAGTATTAGCAGAACTTACTGTTACTGTATCTCTCTAGGGTAACCCTAAGGTCCAATAGCATTTTCAACACTGCAGCAGCTACAAGACAAGATGATTGAGTCCAACTTGAAGTTCATTTCACAAGATTCTTTCAGGCCTCACAAGCCTGTTCTATTTCTTCTAAAACATTTGTCATCCTGTCACCTGATGAGTTTTAACAAACATGTCTTGTTCAGCATCACAAGTGTCAACCCACTTAAGATTTTGTGTGTGTTTTAATAATTTACTTATTTAATAAATATACTGAGCATTCCCCATAAGCACACATTGAAGGTAAACCCCTCTGTTCAAGGAGCTCCTAATGAAGCAGGAGAAACAATGCCTCCTAAACTCAACAGTGAAGTCTGCCTTGCTTCTGGCCATGTCCAAACTGCTTGACATGGCACAACTAGGGCACTCGGTATTTGCTGAATTAAAGAATTAATTAAAAGTAGTGTGTTATACAGAGCTTTAGATATTATGGATTTGTAGTAGCAAATGGAAGGTAAGAGGGAAGAGTGACAAGGTGACCACAAAAGAGATAGCATCATTACCAATTTTTGAGGGACAAACAGAAATATACTAAATTCAGAAAGGATAACTGTTGATTAGGTCACATGGACAAGATGACAGATTTGAAAGCATACCCAACAGTCACAACTTGAAGGAGAAGAGGTTTAATTTGGCTTACAGTTTCAGGGAATTTGGTCCATGGTTGATAGTTCCAAGGCAGAAACATATTGGAGGAAGGGAATGACAGAGCAAAGCTGCTTAGTTTGCAGTGGCCAGAAAGCAGAACAGGGAAACAGAGCTGAGAGGAAGAACCCAGGGACTAGATACAGTACCCAAGGTCATGCCTCCATGACCCATCCAGATGCACCCAGAATTGTGCTTTTCTAACTCCAGGGTGTCTCCCAAGGCAAACAATTTGACAGAATTAAGCCTAACCACAACTATATATGTGTGTGTGTATATATATAATTATGTATATTATATGTATATATACATATATAATTGTATATATTATATGTATATATATAAATGTGTATATATATTATAATTTTGACATAGACCCAAAAGTCCTCATACCCCAAAATTCTAAATTAAGGTACTATTTCATTTATGCAGGATTTGCAATGGCTGGTTTTGAAATCCTCCATTCATCATATCATGAGTTTCTACAAGAACGTTAAGGGAGGTGGAGGATGTTATCGCAGTGTAAGAGAATTGTGTGGGGCTGTGTTTCCCTTGCTGTTTCATGCAGGGAAGAACAAGAATATAGCCAAGTGGAAGAGCTATAAGGGATCCATTCAGAGTACTTGGGAGACACAGGAAGCTGGGCTCTATCTCATGACTGAGAAATATAAAGACATTGATTAGGAGCAGCAAGGCAGGGAAAGGCAGAGGTGAGCTGCATTTCTACAAAGATGAGTGACTTCTTCCTCTAGCAAAAGGCATCACAGAAGAAATGGTTATAAGGTCCCTTTGAAAGGGAATCCACCCAAAATAATATTTGTAGGGAAAGAAGTCATTACAAAACATGGTAAAACTTCTCTAGATACCTAGGAACATCTATCAGAATCAAAAGCCCAGTGAGCACCAATATAAATTCTCAACAACATTACCCAGAGTCCTTTGCATGAATTCCCTGTCCTCTGGCCATCTATGAATAGGCCTGAACCTCAGAAAGTAAGTGATGATGAGCAGACAATGTTCAGATTAAAGGGGCCAGTAGTCTTCCAGACTGAGGGTAGTAGCAAGCTAAGGCAGAAGGAAGTCTAAATTAGAGGAGAGTTTGCAGCTTTATTGAAGCTTGCCTATTAAGCATAAACAGATAAACAACAAAAGTTTGATTAATTTGTTCAAATTAGCAGTTCAACTAATCATTTATGAAGCAAAAAATGAGAACTTTAGCTTATATCTGATCTTATATAGGTAATCAAGAAGGTATTCCTGAATCTTACGTAAATCATATGAGAAGGTCATTTGCAATTAGCTCATTCTAGGAACTAAAAAGAATAGAGGAAATTTCTTAATCATTACTGTTTTCCAATAACACAAATCTTAGTTAAAAATTCAACATAGTCAAGACTTTGCAATTTATAGAATAAGATAATAACTATGATTGGAAAAGATCAGAAAATCTATGGCCAAAATGTTATCCAAGGGCAAGAAAAACTAGCTCCCTAGACATGCTTGCAAGGATGATGCACCAACAAATCCCCTTGAGTCCAGCTCATTTAGTATAACAGCTATACATTAAAGACACTATTGAATAAACCACTTCAGGTTCTCTCAAAACCTAGGCTGTCAGGACCCTAATGTCAAAAACAGAGGAGAATTAAGGCCTAATTTGCCTCCTCTTTGAGCACAAAGGAGGAAGGTTGCTCTCAGGGGTGATTGCATGTTAAGGAAAAGTTAAGATAGCTGAGGTTAAGTTGTTTACCAGATAATGTACTATAGGATTTTAGAAACCAGATGAATCCTGTGTTACTTTGATTGCTTGGGCCAATGTTTGTGTGAATGAAAGTGAGGTAAGGCAAAGGCTTGGGGTTCCTCTGCCTACTAGAGATATGAGCCCCCTGGCTGCCCACATGTTAAATTGATTCCATGTCTCTCTGTCATTCATCCTCATTCACCTCTGGATCAGAGAGAGAAAAGTACCAGGTCTGGATTCCAGAGAAAGGCCAGCAGAGTGAGTCAGCTACTGGTGGCATCCTAGCATGGGGCTCAGACCTGGGCTTGCCTACACCCTGAACTCAAAGATCTCAAGAAGGACAGGAACAGGTACCATGCTTATCTGAACAGCTCTTTGATTCTCTGACTTAGATGAATAAGAAATGAAGTCTGACATCCAGGAGCTTTTATTCCAAAACAAAAGAGAAGGACAAAGAGGAAGAAGAGCAAAAAGAATAGAAACAAGTTGGCTATATTTACTATTGGCCAGGAATTTACAAAAATGACAATTTTAGTAAAATTGTAGAAATCAAGACTCCTAATAGAAACTATAATGTTAATATTCATTACTGTGGCCAACCACTATGTACATGCATGATTTCTCTCATTTTTTCAAAAACACATTTCAAAATATTAAACATTGAATAGAATTAAAGACTTTTGAGATAAACATTTTAATGTCTTTAGAATTTATACTAACAAAGGATTTTTAGAGAAGCATTTTGTCACTGACATTTAGGGTTATAAGTGCAGGATATAATGGTAAATGATCTTTTAGACATTTACACTGTGACTGGCAAAAAAATGTCCGTGTAATTTAAAATGCACTCTCCTATTATTTGTACCTAGGTGATGGTTTCCACTGTCCAGTACTTGAATCCTCCACAGAGAAGGGAAGAGAAAATGGTAACTGACGTTTCATAAATAAAAACCAAATAGGAAGATACAATCTTGTGTAATGATAACCCTTCAAAGAGATTATTATTATTATGTAACCTTTTTAAGATGAAGAATATTAGGATCAATTGCCAAAGATTCCACACCAAAGCAAGTGTTGAAACTGAAAGCATATACAGTACTATCTTTACATTCCTATATTATGTCTTGATAGAGGGTAGAAGGAAGTTGGAAAAGTTTAGGTGATATGTAATTGGGCTTGAATTTTGACAGCATCAGGGGAATGGAGAGAAATGGTGGAAGGGTGATAAATGCAAGGCAAGAATGGACAAATATGACAAAGTGTTTGATGCAGGAATGACAGATGGTGAAATCCAAATTTAAAATCCCTGGAAAAAGACAGTCTAAGAAATCAGTAACTAGCAGTTTCCAAAAACTGACTGAAATTACAATGATATGGAGAAAATATATACCCTCCTGAACTCTTATTAGAGAGAGATTTGTATATGCAGAGTGGATACTTCAATAAACTGTTCAGGATTGATAAGGGACACTGTCTAGAAGTAATAGACTTTCACAGACAGCCTTCAAAGAATGGTGATTCTACAGGCATAACTTTTGCTTTGCTAAGTAGGAAATGCAAATTTCTAGGCAGAGCTGAATTGCTCAAGGCAGCCAAAAAGAGCCCAAGGTAGCTGCAATTTTTCAGTACTATACATCATATATTCATTTTATAAGCTCTCTGCCTTTTAAATAAGGAAGAAAAATATACTTGAAGTATAATGAAATTACTACCTTTCCAAGTCCATCTGTATCAGAGTACCACTACAAGGTAATGCTTGAAAAAAAGGATGATAGATAGATGGATAGATAGATAAATGGAAAGAACAAAAGAGCAGGTTTGCAAGGATCATTCCACATAGCATACATGTAGACTCACAAGCAATTTAAAACCTCTCCCTTCATGCTATTTGGGTTAATAGCATTTTCCCAGGCAAAGTACTGCCCAGGATGTTTCTTCCAGACACATTTCTTTTTATGTGGATGGAATCCTGGTTCTTTTCCTCTCACTTATTATTCCCATTGGTCTTTAGCAGCAAGAACTGGATAGGTTTTGCTTACCTTTCTAGCCAAATCCTGATTGCATTCCCACAGAGTCCCATAGGCCACCTGCAGGGAGGAAAAAGTAGTCCTGTCAGCAACCAAGGTGGGACAGAAAGAGGTTATTTCCTGCATCTCTCAGAGTATCATTGGGTTTCCCAATCATAGGACGGAACACTTATTCAATGTTGACTTATAATTAAATTCTAAAAATTTTCTGTATGGGCAATACTTGTGCAGTAGTTTTGTTTGCCTGATGCACAAACCTATATAGGTATTTTCTATTCCTACTAGATACATAAAGAAATTTAAATGGTTGGAGTCTGAAGGGGTGCTTTGTCAGGTGAGATTCTCAAACTGAAGAGACACATGGGACAGACATCAGGAAAGGTAGGAACAACTCTTTGTTTTACAGGGCAGCACTTACAGTGACTGTTACCAGGTTACTAAGATACATTGAGACATAACATCTGGGTGTCCTGGCATGGCTCTGTAGTGCATGTGTGGTTGTCTATGCTGATTCATTATTATATAACAAGGTCCCATCATGCACCTGAACTAAATTATGGGGTTGTATCCTCAGGTACTTGGGCTTTCACACATCTGACAGCAGCCCCTACATTATGTATCATAGTCTTTGATGGCATATACCAATGTGGTTAGTTTATATCAATAATTTACAGGATTCTCAGAATCACATAAAGTTTGAGAAGTTTACTCTTTTCCACAGTTTGAGTTACATTTTACTTTCAGTCATATTGACTTTTTATCAATAGCTAGTGTTTACTGAGGTCATACATACCAAGCACAGTTTCAGATGCTTTACATAACACTGACTCATTTAATTTTCATGACTCTTCAAGGAAAATTTGAATCTGAACCTTTATTCACATAAGAAAATTAATCAGAGTGTAAAAAAGTTATATAGATAAGAAGGGGGCTTGAATTTGAACACAGATAGTATTGCCTGGTCCCAGAGTCTGTTTCAATACTTTTTTGTTCACAAAATCAGAGAAAGACTCTAATAATAATAAAAACATAATCTCACAATTAAAACATAATAAAGTCTACTGTTACACCATGAAAGCCTATGAATGCTGGGTGATGTGATAGGTGTACAAAAACCACCAGTTCAGATCCCAGCAAGAAGTACTCATGAACCAAAGCAACACGGGTAAGTGCAGGTCCCGTGCAGAGCCCTGTGATGAAAACAGTGGCACAGGTGTGTGCAAGCAACAACCAGAGGCCCACCCAGATTCCATCAGTAAGTCTGCTCCAAATCTAGATGGAAGCCCACATGGACCAGAGCTGAGCAGGTGCACATAGGTCCCAGCCAAGGCCTCACCCAGGAGCCAGCAATTTGGAACCACAGGCCCCAGCCAATGGCCGTCTTGGAAAAAAGCTACACAGGCAGGAAAGCAACAGACAGAGACTCACCCAGATACAATTTGTAAGTCCTTACAGACCTGAGCCAGAAGCCCACTCAGACACCAGTGACTCAGGTGCACAAGAACCAGCAAAAGGCCCTCCCAGACAATAGCTTCACAGTGGGGCAGGCCTCACCCAGAGGCATGCCAAGATACCATCCCAAGTGTGAACAGGCCCCAGCCAGAACCCCACCCTGATAACAGGGCAGCACAAGGATTCAGAAAGTCACCATTTTGAACCCAGGAATGGGCACAGTGGTGAGCAGCAGAGAAAAGGCCGCTCCATGGCTTGCTGAGAATTGAAGACCACTGGGCCATCAAAAAATTAACTGAAGAAAGGCACAGCAGGCTGCATCTGCTGAAATGAGAAGACGTGTAAACAAGTCTCAAAACCAGACTTCCAGATCACCTAAGGCAACCCCAAAGGGCAATGGGATGAAACAATCTTATACTCAACCACCTGGACTCCCTGAACTGGCAATGAAAGAGGATCTGGAAAAAAATGAAATCAGAAATAATTTCTCAGATAACAGCAGAAATTGTGTCCATAGTGCAAGATGTGATTAATAACTATGAAGCAGACACAGATTTAAAAAAAAGAAGAGCTCAGGAATCCCAGCATAGGAAACAAATGGAATCCATAAAACAGATGCAAATAGATTGCCATGAGATTAAAAATGCCATTGAAAGTTTACTCAACAGAATGAACCAATGTGAGGACAGAATATCAAATATAGAAGACAGGATTGCAATTAGTTACCAGGAAAAGAAAGATTTCTTAAAAATAGTAAGGGACCACAAGAAACCAATCCAGCAGCTGCTAAATGATGAAAAGAAGAACAACATAAGGCTGATCAGAGTCAATGAAGAAACAGGAGAGAGTACAAATGACATAAAAAAACTATTCACAGAAAGAATGGCAGAAAATTTCCCAAGCAGGGGAAAAGAACTTGACATATAAGGCATATAGGACTCCAAATACCCTTGATCAAAAAAATCTATACCTAGGCATATGATAGTTAAGATTCCAGAAACCCAACAGAAGAACAAAATACTACAAGCAGTGAGAGAAAACAAATAAATCACATACAAAGGAAATCCCATCAGAATCACAGCAGGCTTCTCAACACAAACCCTCAAGGCAAGAAGAATGTGGCCTAAAGTATTTCAAGCCCTAAAAGAAAGCAACCTCCAACCCAAATTGATATACCCTGCAAAACTATCTTTCAAAATTGTTGGAGAAATAAGATACTTTCATGACAAAGAGCACCACAGGAACTTCATGAATACCAAACCAGTACTGCAGAAAAATTTTAAACAATATTCTAGAAAAGACAATGAGGATCACAACCCCAAGAAGCCCAGCAGAATGAATTCATCAGGCATAATAAGAAATTAAATGAAAAGGGGGAGAATAAAACAAAAAGAAAAAGTCATGACAAGGATAAGTTAATACATATCAGTTACAACCATTGATGTTAATGGTCTCAATTCACCAATCAAAAGAAATAGACTGGCAGAATGGGTCAAAAAACAAGATTCAACAATATGCTGCATATAAGAAACACACTTAATTCAAACAGAAACTTATAGACTGAAAGTTAAAGGGTGGAAAACAATACTCCATGCAACAGGAACCTGAAAAAGAGTAAGAGCTATCCTCTTTGCAGATTAAATGGATTTCAAACCAACAATGATTAAGAGATACAAAGAAGGATATTACATCCTTGTAAAGAGAAAAACCCAAGAGGAAGAGATGACAATCATAAATACATACGCACCAAATACTAGTGCACCCAACTGTATAAAACAAATACTAATGCATATGAAAAATCAAATAAGCACTAATACAAAATAGTGGGGAACCTCAATACCCCACTGTCACAAATAGATCAAAGAGACAAAAAATAAACAATAAAATACCAGACCTCAAACTCTTGAACAAATGGACTTAACAGATGTTTACAGGGTGTTCCACACCACAAAATCAGAATATGCATTCTTTTTGGCTACACATGGGTCTTCCTCCAAAATAGACCACATACATCCTCATAGAACATGTTTAAGTAAGTGCAAAGGAATTCAACTTAACCCCTGTATATTATCAGACCCATACTACAATGAAATTGGAGATCAATAGCAAAAGAAACCACAAGAATTTCATAAATGCATGGAAATTGAACAACACTCTTCTGAATAAACAATAGGTCACAGAGGAAATTAAAGAAGAAATCAGACAGTTCCAACAATTAAAAGACAAGGACAATACAACATATCTGAACCTATGAGACACAATGAAAACAGTCTTACCAGGGAAATTCATAGCAGTGAATACTCATATTAGGAAAATAGAGCAAGCCCAATTGTACAACCTGATGTTGAACCTCAAGCTTCTAGAAAAAGAAGAACAGGGCAAACCCAAAGCTCAAAGGAGGGAGGAAATTATAAATATCAGAGCAGAAATCAATGCAATGGAGACTAAGAAAATGATGCAAAAATCAATGAACCAAATAGTTGGTTCTTCAAAAGAATCAGAAAAGTTGACAAACCCTTAGCCAAATTTATCAAAAAAAGGAAAGAAAAGGCCCAAATCCATGCAATTAGAAATGAAAAGGGTAAATTACAATGGACCCAGCAGAAATCCAGAGGATCATCAATACTTTAAGAACCTACACACCAACAAGATGGAAAACACAGAAGAAATTTACGGGTTCCAAGATACATATGAATTACCAAAGTTGAATGAAGAAGACCTAAAAATTTTAAACAACCCAATGTCAATCAATGAAATTGAAAATGTAATTAAAAACTTACCAACTGAGAAAGGCCTGGGCCCTGATGGCTTCACTGCTGAATTCTACAAGACATTTAAAGAAGAACTATTGCCACTACTGTTTAAACTCTTCAATGAAATTGAAAGGGAAGCAATACTCCCAAATTCATTCCTGGAAGTAACTATCACCTTGATCCCAAAAGCAGAGAAAGACCTAACTGAAAAAGAGAACTATAGGCCAATCTCACTGATGAACATAGAAGCAAAAATCCTCAATAAGATACTGGCAAACAGAATGCAGAAGATCATCAAGAAGATCATATACCCTGACCAAGTGGGATTCATCCCACAGATCCAGGGATGGTTCAACACATGCAAATCAATAAATGTAATACACTGTATTAATAGAGCCAAGAACAAAAACCATATGATCATCTCAATATGATCATCTCAATAAATGATCATATGATCATCTCACTAGATCCAGAAAAAGTGTTCAACAAAATCCAACCTATATTCATGATAAAAACTCTAAAAAAGTTGAAATAGATGGTCTCCCACTCAACCTGATAAAAGCCACCTATGGAAAATTAACAGCCAATACATACTAAATGGTCAAAAACTGAGATCCTTCACACTAAAATCAGGAACAAGACAATGATGTCCACTATCACCACTCCTGTTCAATATAGTTTTGGAAACAACCATTGCAATCAGACAAGAGAGAGAAATAAAAGCAATAAAGATAAGAAACAAAGAAGTGACAGGGATTTAGCTCAGTGGTTTCTCAGCCTGCTCCGCAACCACAAGGACCCGAGTTCGATCCTGGGTATCAAAAAACAAACAAACAAACAAACAAAACCCAAAGAAACAAAGAAGTTAAATTGTCAGTATTTGCAGACGACATGTTGTTCAATATAGAAGACCCCAAGAACTCCACCAAAAATCTTCTAGACTTAATAACCAAATTCAGTAGACTAGCTGGATACAAGATGAACATACAAAAATCAATAGCCTTCCTGTACATAAACAAGAGATTCACTAAAAGATGAACTGGAGAAATAACTCCCTTCAAAATAGCATCCAAAAAAATGAAATACCTAGGAATGCGCCTAATGAAAGAAATCAAGACCTCTACTCTGAAAACTATAGCACTCTTTAAAAAGAGATCAAAGAGGATATCAGAAAACGGAAAGACATCCCTTGCTCCTGGGTAGGAAAAACCAATATCGTGAAAATGGCCATACTTCCAAAACTGGTATATAGATTTAATGCAACCCCAAATACATAATTCATAGACCTTAAGAAAACAAACCAAAAATTCATTTGGAACCAGAAGAGACCTGGAACAGCAAAAGGAATTCTAGGAAACAAAGACAAGGTAGGGGGAATCACAACCCCCAACTTGAAACTATACTACAAAGCTACTGTGATAAAAACAGCATGGCAAAAAAACAGACCTGAGGACCAGTGGAACAGATTAGAAGACACACAAACAACTCCAGACATACTCAGCCACCTCATCTTCAACAAAGGAGCCAAACAACATCAATGGAAGAAAGAATACCTCTTTAATAAATGGTGCTGGAAAAATTGGGTTTCAACTTGCCAAAGATTAAAACTAGACCTGTATCTCTCACCATGCATTAAACTGAAATTGAAATGAATTAAAGAGCTAAATATTAAAACAGAAACACTAAACCAGCTCGAAGAGAAGTTAGGTAGAATGCTTGAAGACATTGGTGTAGGAAAAGTTTTCATAAACAAAACCTCAGTTGCCTGTGAACTAGCACAAAGAATCAACAAGTGGAATCTCTTCTTATTAAAAAGCTGCTGCTGAGCCAAGGATTTACCTCAGTGGTTCCAGTGCCTGCCTCGCAAGTGCAAGATCCCTAGTTCAATCCAGGGCACAAAAAAAAAAAAAAAAAAACCTGCTGCAAGGAAGGGAAACCACCGACAACATGAAAAGACAACCCACAATGTGGAAAAAATTTTTGCCATCTGTTCCTCAGACAAAGGTCTATCTAGAATATATGAAGAACTTAAAAAACCAGACCTCCCAAATTTAAAGACTCGATTTAAAAATGGGCATCTGAAATGAACAGACATTTCTCAGACAAAGAAGTAGAAATAGCAAATAAACATATGAAAAAAATGTTCAACATCACTGGTCATTTGAGAGATGCAAATGAAAACAACGCTGAGATTCCACCTCACCCCACAAAGAATGGCTGCTAGCAAGAAATCAACCAATAACAAATTCTTGCTGGGCTGTGGAGCAAAAAGAACCCTTCTCCACTGTTGGTGGGAGTAGACTGTTGCAAACACTGGAAGTTAGTAAGGAGACACCTCAAAGAACTAGAACTGGAAGTCCCATTTGACCCAGCTATTCCCTGATGGATATCTTCCCAAAAGAATTAAAAGAATCATACCACAGCAATATATGTGCACCCATGTTCATAGAAGCTCAGTTTGTAATAGCTAAAGCTTGGAAATAGCCCAATTGCCCATCAACTGGAGACTGAATAAAGAAGATGTGTTTTTTTAATAAAATGGAATACTACTCAGCCATAAAGAGTGAGAAATTAGAGACATTTATAGCTAAATGAACGCACATTGAGATGATACTCTTAAGTGAAATAAATAGAACACACATGTGTAAATACTGAATAGTTTCCCTGGTGTGAGAAACTGAAAGTGTAAATAATGATCAAAATGTATAACAGATAATGCGATAGGAAGAAAAAGTGCAAAGGGAAAGGGAAAGTAGGAGGGGTTGGTGATTGGAAAGAAGGGAATGGAATTAAAATGAGAAAATGAAAAAATGAGAACAAAGTCTTTGTAAATAGGGAGGGGTGGAGGGGTTGATAAGACTGTAGGGGAATGGGGAAAATATAAGAGCCAAGATATATTATGTAAGGGTATAACTCTCCAGTGATGAATGTCATTATGATGTATACCTAAAATGTACCAAAACCCACCAGTTCATATGATTCACCTAGACTCATCTTTGAAATATGGAGCAAATTAAGAAAGAGAAGGATAAAACCAATTTGAAAGTGTAAGTATCCCACAAGACTGCAGTAGCAGGTTTCAAATGAAGGGCCACCATAAAGAAATGGGAGCAGGTGATAATCTTGGTTGTGCTGTGAGTGCACAAGTCTTTAGTTTAGAACTGGGTCAAACCACCCAGAAAGCTGCATTTAAACTTTGTTCCATTTCAGAATGGACATGATTTTTTTGTTTGTTTCTGCAGCCAGAAAACTGAAGATCAACTTAGAACCCTTGATTCAATGGTATTCATTTGAAAAGTTGGGCTGAGTTTTTGCCAACAGGGTTTATTCAGGATAAGTCTATTTTTCCATCATAAAGTAAAATAAAAATTATCCATACCATTTAGGAACAAAGGCTTTTGAACCCACCTCCCAAGTAAAACCACAACATATTTCAATTCTGCTTTCTGGTAGGTCGATATGCCTTTGGAAAAAAAAGGAAAGGAATGGAAGAAGTACTTATTCAAATACACTGCTTCAATGTGCCACTGCATAGTGGAGTGGAGATCCATAAAGCCATCTGTTCTCTTTCATTCACGTCTCTGGGCATAACTTAGTTTTTTGAGGAGCAGAACAAAGTCTGGGGAGCATGGTTCCCACAACTATATATTTCCAACCAGGAAAGCCAAATCTTGAGGTTTGGAAGAACTAAATGAAAATAATGATGGCAATAATTTCCATGACAAGTTGATCCAACGTGAAAATGGGTATTTTATTTTTGTGCATGCTGTCCTTTAACTACCCTTCCTAAATCCAGATGGAGTCATATAAATCAATAAATACTTGGCTTTGGGGATGAAGAATCAGAAATTCTACGCAGGTATTTAACCTGATAGAAAGGACATTTATTTTTGGTAATTTTTCTCTGAAGAAGCACCTCTTCTAGTAAGAAAAGGGAAAATATACAGGTTTCCACACTTCCCTAAGTAATACCCTTTTTCCTGAAAGCCAAAATCCTCTGCTCAGTAATGTCTACTAAAGATGAACTGCACAGCAAAACTGGACTTAATTCAGTCATAAGCTACTGTAGCAGTAGCAGGTAAAACTTCTCAGTGAAATAATATGTTTTGGTTTTCACAAAGTGTTTATTTCAATGATAGCAAATAATTTTTTTCTTTCTTACTACAAAGATCAATAACTGGAAAAAATGAACTTTTCTTTTCTAGTAGTACTGGAGATTGAACCCACGGCCTTCAAACTAAGCTCCACTCCCAGCCCCATTTTAATATTTTATTTTGTGACAGGGTCTCACCAACTTGCTTAGTTTCCCAGGCTTGGCTTCAATTTATAATCTTCCTGCCTCAGCCTTTCAAAGTTGTAGGATACAGGTGTGTGCTACCATGCCCAGTAGAAGAGGTTATCCTTTAAAGCACATTTCTAGTTAACTTCTACTCTACTACTGACCAAGAGCCGTTTTAATATAGATTTAGCTCCATCAGCTCTACTTTATCTTTACTTTATATTCACCTGCTATTGTAAGCATTAATTCTCCTTGTGTATTCTGTATGCAAAATAGATTCAATACTTCTTTAGCTCTGCTCATCAAGCTGTTTCCTGTACAGTAAACCATAATGTCAGGGATGTTTACTCCTCCCCAGAGGATTTTTCCCCCGACCATATCTGACTATTTTCACAAAGAAAATCAAATATATATTATCTTTATGGCTCAGCTTGCCCAAATCCCTCAATTTAGGCAAAGGTACTTATTTTATGACTGGACTTGTGCAAAATACGATTTTTAAAAAAATACAAATCTTTATTCTAATTAAACATACTTTTCATTGTCATTAAATATTTTCAAATGTCAATGTGATCTTCAGAAGAAAAATAATTTCTCAAAGTGAAATGTCTCAAAATGTTCAATTTTATTTCATTGAGACTCAGACATGTTCTCATTTGAGATGAAAATAAAAGTGAAAATCTAAATCCCTTGAAAGAATAATGTCTTGTGTTCATTGTAAGCATACAATAAAGTTTAAAAATGAATCAACAATATTTCAACTGTCAAGGACCAAAGACTAGACAGAAAAAAAACAAGAATTTAATGATTTCTGTAAAATCATCCTATGTGAAAATGCTGTGACCCACTATCACTTTTTTTCATTTTCTTTTTTTTTGTGCTAGCTACAGCAGAGTTTTTCAAAGAATTTTTGGCATCCCTAGATGATAAATTGTGTGAATTACTCTTGGATCAAAATTCCTTTGAAATAACTGCAGGTGTTCAAGATCCTGTCAGAATGAGTGCATTTTGAGTACCCTGAAGATGCTGACACCCTGCCATTTCTCAGGCTTCTTTAAGGGAGAGCTCTTGCTGGGAGTGGCTTTGTTTAAAATTGGAGACATATGGAGCCCTACCCAGTGAAGACAGGAGGAAGCCTATCCAACTGGCACAGAATTAGAATCTGACTCTGTGACTTAAGCCCATGTTAGGGTCTTTTTCTGCTATGATTTTTCCTTATTTTCTTCTTCGTAGTAAAATGCTACAAGAGACTATCTCATTAAGTTGGCAACTACACTTCTTAGAAGCATAATTTAATCATAATGACATTTATTATGATGTGCTCTGCATAGGGCAAATCATCTGTATTCACATTTTATTTTCTATAAGGTATTATTTTTTAATTACTATGAGGAGTAAAACCTAGATGTTCTTTCTGATTATTAAAAGAACAGATAATGAATGAATAAATGCTATCTTATATTTTAAGAAAAACATATATATATATATATATATATATATAAAACAAATCCTATGGCATATGACTTAAGCATATTACATATCTTACTAAAGTCTAACATAATAGAAAATAATTAGTATCTGTTCATACTTATCTGTTAGGAAAATTGAAGACCGGAAAGTTGAAGTAAATTGTTCAATATTAACAAAAATAGAAGTTGACAAGGAAAGATTTTTCCAGGTTTACTTCATTCCTGCCAATAACCATTCTCTTTCAATTTTATTTAAGTTTCCAGAAGATCTACTTTAGGCTTTGATAATTGTCTGTAGTATATATAAGTTAAATCATAATTGTTAGTTAGTATTTGACTATTGAAGAAGGGAATGGAATTAATATGAGAAAATAAAAAATGGAAACAAAGTCTTCGTAAATAGGGAGGGATGAAGGGGTTGAAGGGAGGGCAGGGGAATGGAGAAAAAATTAAAACCAATAGTATTTGAGTCGCACGGAACGTGCCGAATCAGCCCGCTGCAGACAGGCAGGTCTGCGGACGCCCTAGCAACATCACCAGTCTTGTGGAATGCACCTTATCAGCCCGTGCCCTGGCAGCAATCCACTATACACCCCCCACCCCCACCCCCCGCCCCGCTCCTCTGTACAGCCACCTGGTTCCACACTACAAAGATGCAGAGGGCGCCGGACCACCAGACCACTGTACTGGGTAAGTTGGAGTCATCTTCACCTCCCATAAGGACCGGGACTATCTTCAGGGGAAGGGCAGCTGGAACCTGCAATACAACTCTGCAGAGTTCAACCCTGCGGGAGGACAGGGAGCTCAACTTGGGACTTGCAGCCAGAAATCTGCCTGAATCTCATGGGTCTGCGACTAGCTTGCTGACACTCATTGACTTATATCTGTACACTGCAACCCACGTTGTCTATTGTGACAGCAGAGACATACCCTGAAAGAGGCCCTTCATCGTCATGGTTATTTTTTATTCCCAAAATTATTTTTATTATTTTGGTTTTTTTCTCTTTTCTCTTCTTTTGCTCCTCTTATCTTCAATTTTTTTCCCTACTCTTTGCAAATATTTGTTTTTCTCTGCTTTTTTCTTTTCTTTTCTTCTTTCTTTTCTCTTTCCTTTCTCTCTCTCTTACACTCACTCTCTTGCCCTCCCACATTGTTCATCTTCCCTTTTTGTCCCTGTTTTGGTCCTCATTCAGAGTTCTTCTTTATTTTACTATTATTCTCTTTTTCCTTCTCACCTGTGTCCTCTGGCCACACTGCTAACCTTCCCCTATCCTTCTTCCCATCTATCCCTCCTTCCCCAACCCCTTCTAACTCCCCATCCCAAAGGGTAAAGTTGTTATATTGAAGAGTTTATTCACTATATGTTGGGTTGGTCCTCGATCTTGATTTAAGTCACACAGCTAAAAGTGATTAATAATTACCACAAATTGTCATTCTTTAAGAGAGGTATTTGATGCTATGATGTTGCTAATTGTATGACTTGGGCTAAGGTGTCGTGATTGATCTAAACAGTATTCCTTTCTGGTATAATGAAAATGAGATAGCCTCAGAGTCATTAGAGACTCAAAACCTAAAGAACAGCTATATCTGGTAGACACCTCTGAGAAGCAATCATTCTATAAGGGTTTTAAATAGATCAACAAAGATACTTACAATAAAGAACTTCATAATATCAACCCAGGAACTAAACCAGGGACAGTACCAAAAACAAAAATGAGAAGGCATTTAAGCAAGTCACAAACCCAGACTTCCACCCCACAAAAGGCAATTTCTGGGGAAATGAGGTGCAAAAGTCTGATAATCAACGGCACAGGAAGTAACAAAACAGATGAATGAGGCTCTAGAAAAATTCAAAGAAGAAATAATCTCTCAGATAACTACAGAGATGGTGGTCAGAGTGAAAGACATGATTAGAGGATCTAGAGCAGAAACAGATAAAAAAAATAGATGAGCTCAGAAACATGTTGGAAGCCATGAATACCCAGCATAAGAAAGAAATGGAAACCACGATCACCCAACATAAGAAAGAAATGGAATCCATGAAACAGATTCAAACAGATATTCAGGAGATCAAAAACTCCACTGAAAGTATCCACAGCAGATTAAGGGAATCTGAAGATAGAATATCAGATATAGAAGACAGGATCGCAATTAGAGACCATGAAAATAGAGATTTCTTAAAAATAGTAAGGGACCACGAGAAATCAGTTCAACAACGGCTAGACAATGCAAAGAAGAATAACATAAGACTTATAGGAGTCCATGAAAAAACAGGAGAAAGTACAATTGACATAAAAAAACTGTTCACAGAAGTAATAGTGGAAAACTTCCCAGACAGAGGTAGAGAATTGGACATACAGAGAAGTGAGGCATATAGAACTCCAATTAGCCATGATCAAAAAAAATCTACATCTAGACATATAATAGTCAAGATCCCAGAAACCCAACAGAAAAACAAAATCCTACAAGCAGTTAGAGAAAGGAAACAAATCACCTACAAAGGAAAGCCCATCAGAATCACAGCAGACTTCTCAACACAAACCCTCAAATCAAGGAGAGCCTGGAGTGAAGTATTTCAAGCCCTAAGAGAAAATAACTTCTGGGCTGGGGATTTAGCTCAGTGGTTCCACAACCTGCCTCACAAGTGCAAGAACCGAGTTCGATCCCTGGTACCAAAAAAAAAAAAAAAGAAAGAAAGAAAGAAAATAACTTCCAACCTAGACTGTTGTATCCTACAAAATTATGTTTCAATATCGATGGGGAAATTAGATACTTCTATGACAAAGAATACCTGAGAAATTTCATGAACACCAAACCAGCACTCCAAACAGTTCTAAGCAATATCCTTGAAAAAGTCAACGAAGGTCACAACACCATGAGGCTCAACAGAGGGAAGCCACCAGACAAGGTAAGAAACTAAAGGGAAAGGGGAGAAAAGAAATAAGAGCCAACAACAGTAAAACATCATGACAAGGATGAGTCAATATCTATCAATTAGAACTATCAATGTTAATGGCCTCAATTCACCAATCAAAATAAGTAGACTGACAGAATGGATTAAGAAGCAAAATCCAGCAATATGCTGTATACAACAAACACACCTAACTCAAAAAGAAATTCATAGACTGAAAGTAAAAGTTTGGAAAACAGCTCTCCACATGACAGGAACCCAGAAAAAAGCAGGGGTAGCAATCTTATTTGCAGACAAAGTAGATTTCAAACCAAAACTAATTAAAAGAGTCAAAGATGGTCACTACATCCTTGTCAAGAGAACAATCCAAGAGGAAGAGATGACAATCCTAAATATATATGCACCAAATACAAATGCCCCCAACTATATAAAACAAATATTAATAGACATGAAAAACCAAATAAACACTAACACAATTGTAGTGAGGGACTTCAATACCCCACTATCACAAATAGGCAGATCATCTAGACAAAAAGTTAGCAAGGAAATTCTAGAACTGAACCAAGCTATTGAACAAATGGACTTAATAGATGTTTACAGAGTGTTCCACCCCACAAAATTGTAATACACATTCTTTTCAGCTGCACACGGGTCATTCTCCAGAATAGACCACATGCTAGCTCATAGGACATATCTAAGTAAATGTAAAAGAATCAAAGTTGCCCCCTGTATATTATCAGACCATATTGCAATTAAATTGGAGATCAATAACATGAGAAACCACAAAACCCCAACAAACACATGGAAACTGAATAACACCCTCTTGAGCAACCAATGGGTCACAGAAGTAATTAAAGAAGAAATTAAACAGTTTCTACAAGTAAATGAAAATGCCAGTACAACATACAGGAATCTATGGGACACAACAAAAGCAGTTCTATGTGGGAAATCCATAGCAGTGAATGCCCATATTAGGAAAACAGAGAAAACTCAGATAAATAACCTATGCAGAACCTCAAGCCCCTAGAAAAAGAAGAGCATAATGAATCCAAAGCTCATACAAGAGAGAAAATTATAAAGATTAAGCCAGAAATCAATGCAATAGAGACTAAGAGAACAATACAAAAAATAAATGAATCAAAGAGTTGGTTTTCTGAAAGAATAAAATAGATAAACCTTTAGCCAACCTTATCAAAAAAAAGGAAAGAAAAGGCACAAATACATGCAATTAAGAATGAAAAAGGTGAAGTCACAGCAGATCCAACAGAAATCCAGAGGATCATCAATACCTACTTTGAGAACCTCTACTCCAATAAAATGGAAAGCACAGAAGAAATGGGCAGATTCCTAGATACATATGAATTGCCAAATTTAAATGAAGAAGATATAGAAATTCTAAACACCCCAATTATAATGAGTGAAATTGAAAATGTAATAAAATATTTACCAACAAAGAAAAGCCCAGGTCCTGATGGCTTCACTGCTGAATTTTACAAGACATTTAAAGAAGAACTAACACCATTACTCTTTAAACTCAACAAGGAAATTGAAAGGGAAGCAATACTTCCAAATTCATTCCTGGAAGCAAGTGTTACTTTGATTCCAAAACCAGGGAAAGACCCAACCCAAAAGAGAACTACAGGCCAATCTCTCTAATGAACATAGATGCAAAAATCCTCCACAAGATACTGGCAAACAGAATACAGAGGGTCATCAAGAAGCTTATATACCCTGACCAAGTTGGATTTATCCCAGGGATGCAAGGATGGTTCAACATACGTAAATCAATAAATGTAATACACCATATTAACAGAGTCAAGGACAAAAATCATATGATCATCTCAATAGATGCAGAAAAAGCATTTGACAAAATCCATCACCCATTCATGATAAAAACCCTACAGAAAATTTGAATAGAAGGTCTTTATCTTAACCTGATTAAGGCTATCTATGAAAAACCAAAAGCCAACATCATACTAAATGGTCAAAAATTGAAAACTTTCATGCTAAAATCAGGAACAAAACAAGGATATACACTATCGCCACTCTTTTTCAATATATTTCTGGAAACATTAGCCACAGCAATTAGAAAAGAGAAAGAAATAAAAGGAATAAAGATAGGAAAAGAAGAAGTGAAACTGTCATTATTTGCTGATGATATGATACTTTACATAGAAGACCCAAAAAACTCCGCCAAAAGACTTCTAGACTTAATTGACAGATTCAGTAGAGTAGCCAGATACAAGGTCAACACTCAAAAAAACAATAGCCTTCTTGTACGCAAATAACAGACTCACTGAGAGAGAAATTAGGGAAACAATTCCTTTTACAATAGCATCCAAAAAAATGAAATATCTAGGAATCAATCTAACAAAGGAAGCAAAAGGCTACTACACTGAAAACTACGGCACTCTGAACAAAGAGATTGAAGAGGATACAAGAAAATGGAAAGACATCCCTTGCTCCTGAGTAGGAAGTATCAATATAGCGAAAATGGCCATACTTCCAAAACTACTGTACAGATTCAATGCAATGCCAATTGAAATTCCAACAATATACTTCATGGAACTAGAGAAAGCAATCCAAAAATTCATTTGGAACCAGAAGAGACCTAGAATAGCTAAAGCAATTCTGGGCAACAGAGACTTGGCTGGGGGTAACACAATCCCCAACTTGAAACTATACTACAAAGCTACTGTGATAAAATCAGCATGGTACTGACAAAGGAACAGACCTGAGGATCAGTGGAATAGATTAGAAGATGCAGAAACAACTCCAGACATGCTCAGCCACCTCATCTTTGACAAAGGAGCTGACCACCCTCATTGGAGGAAAGATAGCCTATTTAATAAATGGTGTTGGAAAACTGGATTTCAACCTGCCAAAAATAAAAACTAGACCCATACCTATCACCATGCACTAAACTAAGATCTAAGTGGATTAAAGATATAAATATTAAGACAGAAACACTAACCTTGCTGGAAGATAAGTTAGGTAGAACTCTTGAAGACATTGGCATAGGAAAAGACTTCATGAACAAAACCTTAGTAGCACGGGAACTAGCAGAAAGAATCAAGAACTGGGATATCATTTTATTAAAAAGCTTCTGCACTGCAAAAGAAACCACCAACAGAGCTAACAGATAACCTACAATATGGGAAAAAAAATTTAGCAGCTGTACCTCAGACAAAGGACTACTATCTAGAATATATAAAGAACTGAAAAAAATCAGACCCCCCAAATTCAAAGACCCAATTCAAACATGGGCATCTGAAGTGAACAGACATTTCTCAGACAAGGAAGTAAAAGCAGCAAACAAATATATGAAAAAATCTTCAACATCACTGGTCGTTCAAGAGATGCAGATGAAAACAATATTGAGATTCCACCCCACCCCAGAAAGAATGGCTGCTATCAAGAAATCAACAAATAACAAATGTTGGTGGGGTTGTGGAGAGAAAGGAACCCTTGTCCATTGCTGCTGGGAGTGCAGACTGGTGCAACCACTGTGGAAGTCAGTATGGAGATACCTCAAAGAACTAGGGCTAGAGGTCCCATTTGACCCAGCTATTCCTCTGCTGGGTATCTTCCCAAAAGAATTAAAAGAATCATACTACAGTGATACATGTGCATCCATGTTCATAGCGGCACAGTTTGTAATAGCTAAAGCTTGGAAGCAGCCCAAGTGCTCATCAACTGGAAATTGGATAAAGAAAATGTACTTTTTTTATAAAATGGAGTACTACTCAGCCTTAAAGAATGAAGAACTAGAGTCATTTATAGCTAAATGGATGCATATCGAGGCCATACTCTTAAGTGAAATAAATAGGTCACAAGTGTAAATACCAAATAGTTTCTCTAGTGTGAGAAACTAATAGTGTAAACAAGGGTTAAAATGATTAAAATGAATAATTGATTATTTGAAATAGGAAAAAACGTCCAAAGACGAAGGAGTGAAGGGAGGGGGAGGGGAAAGGAAAAGAGGGAAAGGAAAAACTATGAGAAAAGAAAAAAAATGGAAATGAAATCTATGTAAATAGGGAAGGGCGGAGGGGGTGAAGGGTGTACAGGTAATGAGGGAAAAAAATAAGAACCAAGATATACCATGTACAGGTACAAACACCCAATGATAAATGTAAACGAATTGTATGCCTAAAATGTACCAATAAAAGAACTAAAAAAAAAAAAATTGTATTTGACTATTTTGGCCAATAAATGTGTTATCCAAGTAACATTTAAGTCATCTTTTCCTACATTTGTTATTCTCTACATAATTTTTTTATTTGTTCTTATATACATGAAACTTATAATTTACAAATACCTTGAAAATACCCAACTAATTTTCATAAATAGTATTTCCAGTATCATTAGTGGCAAATATTTTCTGTTTTTGATTGCTCATGGGTTATTAAAAACTATGTTTGGAATTAACTAACTATATTTTAGGTAATTTTATAAATTTCCAAAATTATACTATGGTCCTAACATGGTCTTTATGATAACAGTCCCTTAACATCATGAACTTTATAAACTTAGCATATAGCCATTTTTCATAAACACTCCATGTGTATTTAAAAACAGTTTGCCAAAAATTTACACATTAGGAAAAGAACAACTTGTATAAATATTTTAATTTTAAATTTCTTGAGCTATCATGAGATTCAAACAAGTTACCTTTGGCCTCTACAATTACAAGAGGTGCTCAAAGTGGAGGCTATTAGCTTCCAGACTCTCTCTCTCTCTTTCTCTCTCTCCCTTTTCTAACTGCTAAGTATAGGATCATATTATTATTCAAATTGTCTGTACAAATTTTAGTCTTGTTTGCATTTGAAAAACTGAGACAAGTGTACCAAAATGGTCCATTCTAATGGTGGATTAATAAATTTCTGCCTGTGATTAGTCACATCAATCTCTCTTTCAGTATTGGACACTATTTGTAGTAGTCACGGTTCTCCAAAGATAGTTAACAATGGAAGATATGTACACAGAGAGTGAGTTTAAGGAATTTGCTCACATGACACACACAGTATTTGGGGGCTGGTATGTCTAAACTTTCTAGGATAGGACAGCAGCCTGAATATTCAAGCAAAAGTTGATATTGTAGTCTTGTCCAAAGCAGCAGGCTGGAAATTCTGGCAAAATTTCATACTGCAATCTTGTTCTTTAGGAAGCTCAACATTTTGTTTTTAAGGCCTTCCACTACTGCTTTTAAATACTTTCACTGCTCACTTAATAGAAATAATTTGCTTTATTCAGAGTCTACTGATTTAAATATTAATCACATCTAAAACTATCTTCATGACCTTCATCTAGACTCATGTTTGATCAAAAAGGTAAACATCATATTCAAGCCAAGTTAACATATAAAATTAACCATGCAATACTGTTAAGTGACTGCAATTTTAGAATTCATAAAATCCATATGATTTTAACTTTGAAGTATTGCATTTTATTTTTTATCATATATACTTAATAAATCTAGGGGCACACAAAATAATATTAGAACTTTAAAATGCTTCCATTCCAATCACCTCATTCCTACCTTGTTATTTTTGTATATTATATACTTTTATCATGTTTTTTAAGGAAGTCCCAAATAAATATCATTATTTATTACAAAGTCATCTTTGAAGTTTTTATCTACATACTTTTAATTTATTTGCTCACTGATAATTTTTAATTTTTGGATCTTCATTCTGGGATTATTTTTCCTTCTTCTAAAGTCATCCTTTAGGAGTTTATTTAGGAAACATTCATGTGAAACAAATATATTATTTTGTTTGTCTATTAATGACTTTGTTTCCACTTTTCGTGATAAGTTAAAAAAAAACCACATTAAAACCCTAGCTTAATAGCTGTTCTCCATTTGTTCCTTTCTTTTTTGGTAATTCTTCTGTCACTCTATTTGTAGCTCATGTGTTTTATCACTCTGAGAGTTTTAAATATTTTTCCAATTTAACTTCATGGTTCACTACATTGAATATAGATGTATAGTCATTTTATTTTTCTTATTTGGGATTTATTATAATTGGTGTGCTTCTTTATTTCTACAGTTCTGGAAAATCCTTAGCTATTTTCTCTTTGAAACTGATTTTAACCCGCTCTTTCTATTCTATTTTCTATAACTTCAAGTAGACAAATATTAAAAATTCATTCTCTTCTGAATATTGCTTAGGCACTTTTTTATTTTCTATGTCCTTCTCCTTCATTATAACAAAATATCTTAAGCTCTGAGTTCTAATTTAACAATTCCCTCATCAGCCAAATCTACTCTCTTCTTTTACCTATCCAAAAAGTTATATTATGTTTTTAATTTCATGATTAGATATTATATGTAAAAGTTCTACATAGTAATTTTGTAAACCTGTATTTTAATACATTATCTGTGTTTAGATATTATATTTTTTCACTCATTTAACCAATTTGATTTGTAACTTTTATATTGTATATGAAATAATATGAATGATTAAAGTCTTTGTTGTATTTGTCTAGTTTTTTCCGTTGTATTTATACTTATTCTTCTTTATTGTGTTTTACAATTGGATTGTGAGCTCATGTTTGAATGTCTGGGCTTCCCCTATGGAGATCCTGCCAGCTCTGAGTTAAGAAGTTTTGTTTGTTACTGTCAGGTTCCCTTAGTTATTGTCTTGCCTCTCTGAGACCATTGAATAAACATCTTGTTTTGGAATTCCCTCGACTACAGAAGAAATTATTTAAAACCTTAAATCTATAAGGAGAAATGATTGTCATTTCTGAAAATTTCACAGAAAATTTTATTATTTCCCACTCAAAATCCCAGGATGGAATAAATTGCTTTGTCTTTCTTTGCTGTCATGTTTTTTTCCCCTAGCCCTCCATTTCAGTTTCTAATGGTCCTGACTTACACAAAACCATGAGTTCAAACATCCTACTCTTCATTGGCTGAAAGCAATATCTCTTGTCTCACATGTGACTACTGGACAGAGAACCACAGTAGAATCAAATACATGATTTGTGAGGTACATGACAAAATAAAATATGAGGCTTCTTGTCCAAAGAGTGGGGAGAGCACTATCAAAGTTACTAAAATATCAGGTTTTCCTTTCTTCTGTAATGTTTTTCATTCTGTGGTGTATTTAATTTTCTACTGGATGTCAGTTATACTCCTTCAAGCATGAAAATACTCACTGGGTAAATACCACTGAGGCACCCAAGAGCCTGCCCTAGCAGGGCACTCACAGTCTGCCTGCTCCTGATTTTCTCCATTTTCCAGTCAGTACACTAATGTCCCTTGTTCAATCAGTTTCCCTTTCTCACAAGCCCCCCTTTCTCAACCAATAAATAACCCCCAAAGGGAACATAACCTCCAGGCTACCACATACTGAGTACCTGGATCAGTGGTTGGGGAGTGATTTACCCATGGTACAACACCTACTGACTCACTCTGATGTTGCCAGGCCAGGCCCATCACCATGTCCTCCCAGGTCCTAATCCTTCCTCATATGTCCAGTCACAGGATCCTATTGTGGTCAAAAAGCCACAGTGATTGTTGGATGGCGGGGGGGGGTGGGGGGTGGGGTCTTCTGGGTCCTAAGTTGCCTTACAGTGGGTTGGAGCAGTGATCAAAAGGCAGAGGGAGAGAAAGGAAATTCTACGTGAGGTCAAGGTGCTATTGTTGGGGAACTTAGGCAGCTGAAATCTTGTCCAAAGTATTCAAACAGGTGGTGGGAGGCAGAATCATACTTAAGTTGAGATTCCACATCATCATCTCTTACTCTATGTTCCCATTAGACTTCACTTACAAGAAACAAATTCTAAGATAACACTATGAAGAACTTCAAGAAGGTAGCTATGCATGTAATAATAAACCCAAGCATAAAGCAATTCTGAACATAACAGACCAGCCCATGTTGACTTCAGCCACTAAGACTGGCAGAGACTTTTAGCAACCAAAGGAAGTTGTCACTGTATCTCTGAGAGATGTGTGGAGAGAGATGCCTGTCAGGAGCTAATATATCCTGGTTGTAGGGGTTAGATTCCTTGACCTCATTTTCTTCTTCTTGATCTAATTCCTTATTTGTGCCTCTCACTGACTACACTCAAGGCATCTGAAAGATACAGAATGTAGAAGTCAAGATTTTGCAGCACACGACACAAGAGAGAAGGAAAAACAGAACCTTTGGAGGAATGCAGTTTCCAATTTAGAACTCATGATTTTCGAGTTTCTTACTCTGTGTGTGTGTGTGTGTGTGTGTGTGTGTGTGTGTAGAAAAGTATGCATGTGTAGAGGAAGATGGGTTATTAGATGACAGTAAAGTTGGAAAATTGTACCCACAGTCCTTTGTGGTACTGATGAGATTGATATAGCAACTCCTGATTTCAGTTATGGCTTAAACTCTCCTTTTTGCCAGTCTTCAGTTTCTCAGTTATTTATGTTATCAGCCTGGCCTTGTAGATTATTGTGAATTTTCAAACTATGAGTGTTATAATGAAAATACACACAACCTAATGTGCTTATGCCTGTTTGGGGAAATAGAGAAAGAATTTCTGTAGAGTTTTATATTTGAATTGAATCATATAGGTTTAACAAAGAGGTTATTACAGAGAAGGCAGGCCAAGCAGAGGGAAAATTAATGGAGACTAAAATGGCTTTAACATACAGTTAAAGATGCTAGAACATAGTTCAGCATGACAGAAGCACTAGGGTCTTGGGGCTATTGGTCTTAAGCCACGTAATGAAAGGCTTATTGCACGATGCCAGGGAATATATTCTTCATTCTGCAGATGGCAGCTTCCTATTCCTCAGATGGAGGATGGTCATCAGATCACCTGGAAAACTGCTAAAAATGCAAATACCTATGCATCATAAATCTATGCTTCCTGTTATTTTCTCTTAATATTCTGATGGCTACATAAATTCACATATCACTAAAAATGTCAAGTGCTACCACATGATTTCTAATGGGGTGAATAACATCAGATTTGACTTAAGAAAGATCATTCTAAAGCTATAATATCAGTCTGTTATGGTTTAGATCTCAAATGTACTGTGAAAATCTCATGTGTTGGGGTGGGGATAGGTCTGATTTTAAAAAGTGGGTCACTAGGAACATGATTTGGAAAGACATATTCTCATCCCTGGCACTCTCTCTCTCTCTCTCTCTCTCTCTCTCTCTCTCTCTCTCTCTCTCTCCTTCCTGACTGCCATGGCCTGACCAGCTTTCCACCACGCTCTCTCTCCATGCCATTCTGTCACACTTTTTCTGCCTTGAAGCCTGCCAACCATGAACTAAACCCACTGACACTGTGTGCCAAAATTAATCTTTAGTCCTTAAAGTTGTGAGTTTAGGGTATTGTGTCTCAGCAACAGGAAAGCTGGCTAATACAGAAGATTGGTACCAGGAGTGGGATCATTGCTATAACTATACTTGACCATGTGGCTCACAAGTCTTTCAAATGGTCTGTGGAAGGAATCTGGAAAGGTGCAGAGATACAGGCTAAAGAAGCCTTACAATGGTATAAGCAGACCTTGATGAACAATTTTGCTCATAGCTTAGAAGACTAAATGCTAATAGGGAAAATAGAGAGAAAAGGCCAGGCTCACAAGGTTTCAGATGGAAATGAAGACTGTATTGGAAACTGGATTAGAGGATATGCATATTTCATTATGCCAAATAATGTGTTTATGATTTGTTCATGTCCTAAGACTGTGTGAACCTAAATTAAAGGTGGTGGATTAATGAATCTAGCCTCAAAAATGTCAAGGCAGCCCAACATTCAGGCTGAAGTATGAGTACTATTGTCTACTCTTACTCAGATCTACAGTAAGAATCAGGAGAAAATGGCAGAGCTGAGTGATTTGAAAAGTTTGCAGTTTCAACAGAAAAGAAACACCTATAAAACTGGGCAAAGGAAAGGATGGCTGCTGAAAATATTAGGATTTAAAAGAATCCAACTAGGGCATGGGATTTAGTTCAGTGGTGCTGGCGCCTGCCTTACAAGCACAAGGTCCTGAGTTCAATCCCCGGCACCAAAAAAAAAAAAAAAAAAAAAAAAAAAATCCAAGTACTTCCCATTAAGACAATAACAAAAATGAATTGAAAGCATCTTGGGAATTGGTTGAACTTACCCATACAGGCTCAAGGGTGCAAAGCTGAAAACCTTTTACTTGAGAAAAGAGCTCCTGGGTCCCCAGCTCAAAAAGAACTGCCTAGGAAATTGGTTCCCCAAGTTTCATTTCACCATGTTCAGATATCTGCACTCATTCAGAGGCCACTATAGCCATGATCCAAGGGGGTCTGGCTACTGCTCAAGCTGACAGCAGACCTTGGCATTATCCATATAGTACTGATTTTATTGGCATGAAGAATTGCAAGAGTTATAGAGTTATAGAAGCTTTTATCCAGATTTCAGAGGAAAGCCTGGGAAGCTAGGCAATATGCCCTTGAGAGGAAAGTGTATGAAACTGTGAGAGTGAACCTGATGGTTCAGTGAAGACCCAAGGAATTTGGAAGTGCTAGGAACATAAAAAAATCTAATAAGGAAAACTGAATGCAGTGGATGGAACCAGCCTAAGAGAAACACCACATGGGCTACAACAAACAAGACCACAGAGATGGGCATGTCCAAGTGGCTCTTGGATTTTACATCTCACCACATTGAGCTATATGATTCAATGTATGTCCTTCTGGGTTTTGGTCTTCCTTCACTTTTACCCCTCTCTATTTGCCTATTCTTATCTTTTGGAATGGAACTGTTTTCCATGTACTGTTGTGTGATAGAAGTATTTGATTTCCTTTTTTATTTTTGTAGGGGCTCATGACCAAATTTGCCTTGAGTATCAGAGGAGACTTTGGATTTAGACTTTTCATCAATGCTAGAACTGTGAAGACATTGGCAACTCTTAGAGAAAGACTAAATGCCTTTTGAATAATGAAATGGACCTAGTCCTTTGGGGGCAGAGGAAGAATGTGATGGCTTAGATATAAAATATCTCCACAAAGTTTCATGTTTAGAAGTGGGTTCTGGTCAAAAGTGCCAGGTTACTGGGAGAATGACTTGGAAGGACATATTCTTAGCACTGATCTCTCTTCTCTTCTATTCTCTTCTCCTTTCCTCTCCCCTCCTCTCCCCTCCCCTCCTCTCCTCTCCTCTCATCTCATCTCTTCTCCTCCTTTCCTCTCCTCCCCTCTTTCACTTCCATCCCCCCACCCCCATCTCTCTGTCTTTCCTAGCTGCCATGGCTTAAGCAACTTTCTTCCATCATACTCTTTCCTATGCCATTCTCCCATGCTGTTTCTGCCTTGGAGGGTCCTGCCCATGGATTGAACCAACTGAATCTGTGAGCCAAAGTAATCCTCTCCTCCTTTAGGCTATAAACTTGGCTATTGTGTCTCAATGATGAGAAAATTGTCTTTTACACTATGAAAAATTGATATAATTATAGGCTGGAATTTTATTCAGAAATATGTTATTATAACCCTGAAGAAAAAACGAAAACTGATAAAGAGGAAGAGATCAATAAATCCATGACTGACTTCTAAAAATAAAATTAACAAATTTGGCAGACAGTGAGAAGGAAGAGTTAAGTAAAAATTACAGATTTATGGCATATGTGCCAGTATATGTTTTGGGTCTAGAATCCTAAAATAAGAACTGACTTGGGAAAAGATATGTCGCATATACTGAGTATGATTTTTTTCACGTGCAATCAACCTAGAAAGAGTATAAGGCATTCTTTAATCTGAGCCTCTTTTTTTCATGGTTGTGGTTTTGTAAAGATTCAGCTTACAAATTGTTCTATGGGAAAGATATTTTAATTGAATGTAACTGTTTTTCTCCAAAATTTCTAGAACCAAGTAAAAATTTCAACTTTACCTTTGTTTGAACTTCCTTGGAAACAATCATTAATAGCTTTGTCTTGATGGATGAGATTCATCTCTATTGCTAGAAGAAAAAAACATTTTTACATATATTAACAATGGAAACATAAAATAACTAACTGTATACTAACAAAAAAACAACTTAAGTAATTTTTTTTTTTTGATACCAGGGATCGAGCTCAGGTCCTTGCGCTTGCGCAGCAGGAGGCGAAACCACTGAGCTAAATCCCAGGCCCAACTTAAGCAATTTTTGCTAATTGTAAGTAATAAAAGCACAATTCAAAATGCCATTAGCCCAGCCTGTCAGCAATCACAGTACACATAGGACATTTTAGAATTAGAGAGCTTGGAAACTACTCTTTATGTATACATAGCCATTCCTTCTTACTAATGAATAAAAATGTAAGGTAAACACTAAGTGAAGCATAAAACATTTGGAATTGATTTGAATATTTTGTTTATCCTGTGAAAGGATTTTCACAATTCTCTGCAGAAATTCTGGTCCATGAACTACTTAAATTACTCTTTAGTTAGGCTTACAGTAGAGGGTTATACTCAGGAGAGTTGACTATCATAAGGGATGAAAATTTTATTCAAGATCATTTATTGGAAAAGAATATAAAATTGTATTAATATATGGATGTTCTCTGGAGAAAACAAAATACTTCTCTCATCTATCTTTACCAATTCCCTGAAAGTAATAAAGAGAGTGCTTTATTTGCATTTAAGAAAGCTGTAGTTAAAACATCTGATCCCATTAGTGTATTTTTCTGTATTTTGCAAAAGTTTTGTTTACATGTATCTAGGATATCCTTATAAGTTTGAGAAATTGCACCTGTGATGTATATTGATAATTAATAGAAATCCTACTATATTAAAAAGACTTACTCTTTCTTTCCAATATCTAGAAATCAAATGTTAAGATTATGTTGTCACTGACGTTAAAAAGAAATAGTGATAAACTTGGTAGATTGAAAGGCAAATACCCCAAGAAAAATAATACATTTAGAAATTTGTTGTCACTTATATTTAAACTTATCAGTTCTCTTCACTCCTTGACTGCTAGATGAAGTCAGGCTCCTTAGGAAAGAGGAGTGAAGGGTGATGTGTGGGAGAAAATTTTATAGTTCTCCAGTACGAAGTATTTGAAAGTCTGTCTCTGAGAGCCACTGAATATTCAGAGTAAATAAGCATAGTTAAAGGGAAGCTTTACAATTTTATTAGTGATAATCCCTGGATACAGCTTTAATCTTCATTATATCCTTGTTTTCTATATATGGCCTATATCACTACCACTATCCATTGGGTTATGGAATGTCTGGTCCCAGGCATGCAATCCCATACAGCCACTGGAATGCCCGTCCAATGTGCAGATGCCAAATGACTATGAAACCATGACTAGGGTACCACTGATTGTATCTTTAAGAAAGGAAAGGAATAGTAAATCTAATTCAAATTCTTGGACAACAAAAGATATTAAGATTAGAGTTCAGAATATATCACTCTATATGGCCGGCTGCGAATCAAATTCTACAAATATTTTTGGAAATATGATATCCTTTCCTTTGAATAAATACATAAGAATTACATTTCCGAGTTCTTTGAGAGCTATTTACTTAAAAACTGTCAAAAAATTACCAAACCATTTTCCAAAAGGGTTGTACAATTATATAAAAATAAATTTAGACTGTTTTCCAAAGAGGTTACAAAATATTATATTTCCACTATTCAAGAATTCCCTGTGCTCTATATACTACCAAACTTGTGGTATTTCTGGGTTATTTCATTTCAGCCATGGTAGTGGATACATAGTGGCATCTCACTAAGGTTTACATACCCAGAGTCCACCAAAACTATGTACACATCAGCAAAAAAAATTGTATAAATATTTTAATACTAAATGTATTGAGACACTATGGGATTAATATGTTACCTTTAGCCTCTACAATTACAAGAGATGTTCAAAGTGGTTGCCATTAGCCTTCAGACATTTATTTGTACAGTGAACTGCTGAAGTGTGTATACACTTTTTGGCAGACTTTGTATATTTTCCTAATTACCCATTAATAACATTGAGTATTTTTAAATGCTTATTAGGCTTATATATGTCTTCTTTTGTCAACTATAAAAATCATTTGCTCATATTTAAATATATTATTTTTCTTTATATTGTTAAGATATAGAAGTTTATGTTCTGTATATTCATTCTTGGTTAGATATACATATTGTAAAATTTGCCTTTTTAGCTTCTTGGTGGTATCTTAGAAAACCGTATCTTTAATTTTATTTTTAGTAGAAAAATCTTTAGAAAGTAAAAAAAAAAATAGTAAGGGACTTTAACTTGAGCAATAGCTAGGCTGGCCCTTAACAAAGATGAGTAAGGAAAAATAGCAAGGACTGCACGGTGGGAGCAGCTGGAGGGGTCACACTCATGAAATGGATCAGACTGGCTCCTAGTTCTTTAATGTATTAATGACTAATTGACCAACGTTTTTATGATTTGTGCTCCTACTGTCCCTTTAAGAAATCTTTAAGCCTAACAATGAATACTTTATGTTTTCTTTTTAAAAGTTGTATAGTTTAGCTTTTACATTGCTCTGGTTGTCTATTGCTGCATAACAAAATATAAGACAACTTAGTGGTTTAAAACAACAACCACATTTATTTGGCTTATTAGTATACAGTTTGAGCTGAGCTTGGTAAGCACTGCTTTCTTCTCACCATTTGATGTCAGTTGAGCAGTTGGAAGGCAGCAGGCTGTAATCTGAACATTTCATTCACTTATATGCCTGGTTGATATTGTTTATCAATTAGGATCATTGTTGGAGTTTCCAGACAGAAACTCCCCTACGTACTTGGACTTCCTTCTAATATGATACTTGGATCAAACAACTCCCTGAGAGAAAACATCAGAAAGATGTCTGTGATAGTTGAGTGTGATGTCAACATGAGTAAGAAACACCTGGCTGGTTTGTTTAACATAGTTCTAGGTGTGTCTGAATGATGGACTTACAGAAAAGAGAAGACCCACCCTGGTGAGTGCCACCAACCAATAGGCTTGTAGCCTAGATGGAATAAAAACAAAGAAGAAGGAAGTCTGTCTTCTGTTTCTTTGGAGGAGCTCTAGTCCTTGCCATCACCTTTAGAAGCTTCCGAGCTTCCAGTGCAGGCTCTTCAGCATTACACCATAGACCCTTCAATTTCCTGGTGCACACTCACACAGTCCTTTTGATTCTTCCACACCTGACTGTGCAGGCAACCACTGTAAGCCTACCTTGCAAATTTCTTTTCTCTCTAGTGAACACTGACTGATAAGTGTCATACATCACATGGCCTGGCCTCAGGAATTATACCATCACCATATTCTCTTTTTAGAGCAAGTTGCTAAAGCTGCACATTTAACGTTGGCCCACATTTTTAAAAGACTGAATGTTTAAGGCATTTAAATCTGCAGATGTGTTTAAAACTGCTATATGCTTTTAGGCATACAATTCACAATGAGTAATTTTAGAATATGGTATGAGGAAGAATTTTAGTTAATTACTTTTGCAAAATGTATAATTTTGTTTTTGCACCATTAGTTGAAAACCCTATTGTTTTCCTCTTTGAATTACATTAGAATCAATTATAAAAATAAAATAACTATATACGGACAGGTCTCCTTCTGGAATTACTCTTCTGTAATATTCATCTACATCACTCCTCTAACATTTTCTTGGTAATTGCAGGTTTTTAGTATCTTGAAATCACATAGTGCAAATCCTCCAATTTTGTTATTTAGGAAGTTGTTTTGGCTATTCCTGTTTTTTTGTTTCCATTTAAATGTTAAAATCTAATAATCAATTTCTAATTTTTAAAATTCTAGATAAAATCAATTTGAAAAGAAACAACATTTTAATAATATTGAGGCTTTCAATTCATGAACACAGGATAGTGCTACATACATTTAGGTGTTTTCTAATATCTATAAGGTTTTCTTGGCATATTTTTCAGTATATAGGTCTTAAACATATACACTTATACAATCTTTAAATATGTTACTGTGTGTAGTTGAATGTTTTTAATGGTAATTTAAAATTTTCATTTTATCTTTGTTCATTACTACTATATAAAATATACTATTTTTAAAGTAAATTTTTTACATATTTGGAGTATACAATACGATATTATGGGATATGCATAGAGAGTAAAAAGATTACTATATTATAACAAATTAACATATTCATCATCTCACATGCTTAGTCTTTTGTACGAAAGCAACTAAAATCTCATTAAGCATGAACCTCATTCAATATAATTTTATTAACTATATTCATATCATACATTACACCTATACATTTATTCATTCTACATATCTCTTACATTGTATCCTTTGACTTAATCTATGTATTTCCTCTCTTCACCCCTCATAAGTAGTTTTATTTCCATTTCTGTGCAATTGAATTTTTTAAAGATTGCACATTTAAGTGAGGTCATGCAGTATTCTTCTTTCTGTTTATGGCTTATTTCACTTATAATGCTGTTTACAAATGGTATGATCTTTCTGGGCTAAACAATAGGGCTGATCTTTTCAGGGCTGCAGCAAACATGAGAAGGGAGATATAGTCATGAGGTGATATTTTATTTCCTCTGGGTATTGTCACCATTGATCATGATAAATCATTTAACTGTATTAAGAAATGCCCAAGGAATTAGTAAAGCACACTTTTGGGTATGTCTGGGTAGGTCATGGAGGCGTAATCTTGGGTAGTTTATCTGATCCCTGGTGTGTTCCTTTCTGGCATTGTTCCCTTGCTTTGACAAGAACTAAGCATCTTTGCTCTGCCACATCCTTTTGCCATGTTTCTGCCTTGGAACCAGCTTACCACAGACTGAATCCCCAGAAACTGTGAGACAGATTAAATCTGTTCTCCTTTAAGTTCTATGTGTCAGGTATTTTACATCAGAGATGGGAAAACTAATACACATATATACCCAGAAGAAAGATTGCTGGGTCATGTCATAGTACTATTTTTAACTTCTTTAGAAAACTCAGCACTATTTTCCATAATGGCTGTACCAATCTATAGTAATGTACAAGAGTTCCCTTTTAAGTCAGATATGGTGATGCGTGGCTATAGTCTCAGCTACTCAGCAGGCTGAGGCAGGAAGATCACTTGAGCCCAGAAGTTTGAAAGCAGTCTAGGAAACATAGCAAGATCCTGGCTCAATAAAGAAACAATAAATAATTACTTTATGTCCACAAAAAAATTTCACCTTGGGGTTTTTGGTCATGTATTCTACAACTCTGTTAAACACACTTATTAATTTTTAAATTAATTTCTCTGCAGAGCCCACTGTGTTCTCCTTATTTTCAAAGTGGGTATCTTTTATTTCTTGATCTGCTTTATTACACTGGCTACTATCTACAGAAAAATGTTTAATAGAAGTCCTTCGAGAAAACCTAATTGCCCCTTTCTGGTCTAAGGGTAAAATCAATATGATTTTAGCTTTAAGTTTTTCACGGATTATTTTTACAGGCTGGGAAATTTTCTTTCTATACTTACTTTGCTGAGAATGTTTAATATGAGTTGGTGTTAAATTTTATCAAATATGTTTTCCAGTAGCATTTATTGATGTGATCATTTGAACCTCTCTTTAATGCTCTTAATATGGTGAATTACATTGTTTTTCAAAGGCTAAATGAAACTATGGTTCCTAGAATAAACCTCACATGATCATCATATATTATTTTCTTCATATTATCAGGTATGATTTGGTTTTATTAAGAATATTTATATTTACATTCAGGAGGGATATTTGTCAGAATTTTTCTTTTTTTTAATATCTTATTTTGGCATAGAGTAATACTGAACTCTTAAAATGAATTATAAGTATCCTCAACTCTTCTATTTCCTAAAATAGAAATTGTACAATTTCCTTCTAAATATAGAAGAACTTACCAGTGAACCCATGTAACCTAGAGTGTGTGTGTGTTTGAAACTTTTGAATTATGAATTTAACATTTTTACATATAAAAGTGTTCATATTTTTTTCTTCCTATATCAGTTTTGATAACTTGTGTCTTTTTAGAAATTTTACCATGACATTTAAATTGTCCAATTGTTCATAATATTACTACATATTTGTTAATGTAAGATGCATACTAATGTCTTCTTTTTATTTCTAACATTGGAAATTTGTGTCTTGTTTCTTATTCATTAAAACTAACAATCTTATTGATTTTTATCGAACTAAATTTAAATTTTGTTTTCTCTATTGCTTCTGTGTTTCCCTTTCATTGATTCCCTCATGATTTTCTTCTTTTCACTTATTTGAGGTGTATTTTTTTCCTCTTTTTATGCTTTTAAGGTAGAAGTGTAGACCGTTGATTCGAGGTTCTTTTTCTTTACGAAGATAAGAATTTAAAGCTATTTTTTATTCTGATTAGTGCTTTAGCTGCAATTTATATATTTTCACATGTTCTATTTTAATTTTCATCCAATTTTTCAATTTTACTTTCTATTAGTACATGTTTATAGTATGTAATGATTACATTATTCATAGCAAATTTGTTTTTTAATGCACCATAATGGCAATCTTGATAAATGTTTGAAAGCAGTGTGTGATCTGTTATTATTGAGTAAGGTGTTTTATAAATGTCAATGTAATTGTCTAGTTGGTTGAAGTTTTCTACTTACTAATTTAGTGTCTACTTCTTCAATCAATTACTGAGAAAGAAGTGTTAAAATCTGCAACTAAAATTTGGGCTTTGTCCATTTCTTCTGGAAGTTTTATAAAATTTTGCTTAATATATATTGCAGCTGTTTTATTAGGTACTTAAATATTTGTGCTTTCATGCTTTTTTATTAACTTACCCCTTTATCATTATGAAATGATCCTTTTAAAAAATTTTGTTACTTAAGAGGTATTTGAATCTAAAGCTCTGAACTTGTTTTGCTTTGTTTTGGTACCAGGGATCGAACTCAGGACCTTGCGCTTGCAAGGCACATGGCGGCTAAAGTTTTGAACTTGTGATGGCAGGAGAGATGGCTATAGACTGAGTAAAGATAAGGTTCAGATACAGAACCCTGGGAAACATCAACATTAAGAGAGTTACCAAAGAAAAATGTGCCCATGAGAGATTAAAATGGAGTTGAGAGCAAAGATGAAACAGTACCAAGAAAAATAAGTGCTATAAAAAGAAAATGAAAGGAGAGTTTTAAAGAGAGTATTTTAAAGTGCCAAATATTTCAGGGTCACTATTGAAGATTAGGTTTGAAAATTGACCATAAAAGTAGTCTTGAGGAGTGTATTAATCAATCCAGCAAGAACATTACAATGATGAGTTGAACTCATGGATGTGAAAGGAGGGAAAAGGAAGCCAATGTCTGGAAGACTTATTGAGGCGAAGGTTGTAAGAAGGGAAAGATTTGAGCATGTTGATGAATGGAGATAAAAGAAGAATTTGAAAGTACAGAAGAGAAAAGGGATTTACATTGCAATAAGAAGCTGAATGAGTATTAGAAGTTGATTGAGCTGGGGTATATTTTGGTGGGTCCTAAGTTCAATATCTGGCACAACAACAGCAACAACAAGGAAAGAAAGAAAGGAAGGACAGAAGGGAAGGAGGGAGGGAGAGAGAGAAAGAGAGAAAGAGAAAGAAAAAGAAAGAAAGAAAGAAAGAAAGAAAGAAAGAAAGAAAGAAAGAAAGAAAGAAAGAAAGAAAAGGAAAGAAAAGAAAAGAAAAAGAAAGGAGGGAGGGAAAAAAGAGCCTAGTGAGAAATCATACCAAACAGAAATAAAAATCTATTATAGGTTGATATAACTCAGTGGTAGAGCATTTCCCTAGCATGCTTGAGGCACTGTTTTTAATTCCCAGTACCACAAAGAGGAAGAGGATCAGGAAGAGGGGGAGGAAAAAAAAAAAGAGGTTAATTGAATAAGAAATGTAGTACAATGCCAGTTATTGACATTCACAAAATAACATTTTAATACTCATAATGAACTTCAAGTAGGACCATTTCTACATATCATGTCCACCCCAGTCTTCTTTGTAGAAGAAATACTAACCACTTTGACATATCTGAGTTATCACAGAAGCTCTCATGATTTGCCAATTATTTTCCCTCAGTTCCATCAGTTTCCATGTCATGCAGTGGTGTGCTCACCACAGAAGAATGTCATGTTTTCCCACTATGTTAGTGTATACAAGATGAATAAAATATGTTTCCAAGTAACATTCTGAACATAGATTATAGTATTTTTCATCATTTCTTATATGGAACACAACAGTTTGTTGTTTCTAACATGACATAAATCTAAAATTTGAAGAAACAATAATTGCATGATTTCTAAAATGTTTTTGGCATAAACACAAGAAATAACAAGCTGTACATTTTTATACACATGTCAATGTGCAATTGTCATCTATATTATATATTCTTAAAGTTCTTTACTTAGAGTGATGGAGACACGCTTTGCTAGTGACTAAAGTATTGTTTTATCAGGTTCTTAACCATTTTTGGTCACAAATAAGCTCTAGAATTTTATGTTCCATATTCCTGGAAGAAATACATGTATCTCTACCTATATGGGCAGGTAATTTTGTGTACATTTTTGGAGACATAAGATACCAACTCATTTAAAAGAATATAAACTTTTTGTAAACTGGGGATAATGTTAAAAGAAAAATAAGAGGCATGACATAAATAGCATTGTACTATCTTTTAAAAGCCTAAGTTTTTTGAGATTTAGATTCAAGTCTTGACCCAGAACTTGGTAGCTGCATGTTCTTGGATGTTATTTAACAACTCTTAGTTTACATATATTCATATCTAAAAGGGAATTGGAGTATGGATTAAATTAGGTAGCAAGTAAACTATATGACCAATGTATATCATAGAGATGATGACTGTTTGTTTTGAGTACCAAACACCTTCAATTGAATGGCTTTCAAAGCCATTTTTCCAATTTTCACTTAGTGCTTTTTATGTCCAAATCTCCAAAGTTAGAGATTAAAAATCTTACATAAAGTTCATCCCAAGATCAAACTTCTAAATGATGTGTTTGATAAAGGAAATATTACTGTGTTGGATACACACATCTCAGATAGATCCCACCTCAAGTGGAAATAACTTTCTAGGGGTCAAATTGTTACAAAAGGTCAGTGTGTACCATGTGTCAGTGAGCAAAATTCTCTTCAGTATTTGAACTATAGAGTGACATGTATTTTGAAAGGTTGTTCCCAACACTAATGAAGATAGCTGGAATAAAAAGATATTTAACATTGCCAGAAAAAATATATACATGTTTCAGAAATAAGCAGAATAATTGTGATAATTTTATCAAACAGTATGTTTCCTTTGTTTCAATCATCAAAGGCGAGGTTCTTGGCATATAATAATATACATAATTCTAGATCATAAAACGTATTATAAAGCTACAAGTTTAATGTTGGTTTTAAAGACTGTTCATTTGGTTAACACTGACATTTGGCCAACACTGACATTTGGCCTCTCAAACAGAGCTCTCCCCAAAAGTCATGTACTCTCAGGCATGGCCTCAGTAAAGAGGGTGAGGCTTTCATTTGAATTTCCTTGTCTTCTCTTATTTCAGTGAGGAGCAGTACCCTAAGGCTGTGTGCTGACCTCAGAACTTAAGTCTAGACAGAATACTAAAAACTGCCTTTAATATGTGCCATGAACAGTGTCCAAAATATCATCCTTTGAATGGGTTACAGTTTACTATGCCAAAATCCTTCTCTGTGTAGTTGCACCCAGAGCAGGTGCTTCTATGGAAAATATATCCAAGGCCATTTCTGTTCTCACTTTGCTTTGAGTAAAGCCAGTTTTTAATTTAAAAAGTACATGGTTTGATTCCTCTTAGACGTTTTACTGACATAGAAGTCCAAGTAAATTTTCACTGAGGCTACAAGAAGGTATCTTTCTCTGAGGCTCCTTAACATGGAGGAAGAGTTTTGAAAGTAGTTTGAGAAAACTATGCCCTTCTAAAATTGAATTTCATTCAAGTAATTGAAATTTTTAAGAACATTTTGCCCCCTTGCCAATTTTATTATGCCACTTATTTTTATTTAAATTACAGATTCTTTTTTGTTTCTTTCTCTGGATAGGCTGGCACCAGATCACCTCCTGAGTAGAGCAAACATTCCAAGAGACATCTTGCCAAAAATAATGGAAATCTGGTTACAACTGAATGTATAAAATCGTACCTGAGATGCTTAGCAAACACATCTACAACAGATGCCAGTGACTGCAGCTGCTGTTTCTATGGGGGGGGGGTGGAATATGTGTGTGTACATACTATTTTTTGTTATGAATCTCTGAATATCTGTCTTTTAAGATTTCATATTTATAGAGGCCACAATTTCTGTTCAATGATATGGACCAAAACGACTATTAATAATTCACAGACTCAAGTAAAATGATATGTCCCAAATTAAAAGATAGAAATTATTTCTAAAACATCTTAAATATTCTCCACTAACATTTGCCAAACATAATTTTCAACACTGATTTAAACTTTTTTCCCTTTAGAAGTTCTACACACATTTGAAATAAATAGCATATAATTGATATCTTTTGAAGTCTAACTATGTTATACTGCCTTCTTCAAATTCTAAAAGTATTATGTAGAAAAATATTGAGAATGTATTTCCTTAATTTAAACAAAGGCATGAGACATCCACCAAAAACTACCATTATAAATACTGTTCAGAAGACAAGGAAACGTGATTCAGGGAAGGAAGCAGATTTTACTTTCCCAGAAATCTGTTTCACAAGGGAGGACATATGGATGTACAACCTTCCTGGAAGACTGGATTGTTGCATCTTCAAAAGTGATTCTTTTATTCAATCTTGACTTAATCTCAAAACTGTGTGAAGAATAACTTCAGAAATTTAAAATATTTTTAAAATGTGAACATGTAAATTACTAAATATAAATATGTCTGTAATTCCATGAGAAAGACAGTCATCCTATCCAAAAAAATTTTTTACAAGGAAACAATGACATGAATTGATAGTTTGGAGAAGTTATCCTTCTAAATGAGACTTTTGAATTGGAAACAAAGACCTTGATACTATAAGAGCCACTATAGTATAGCTGATTTAAAGCACCAGGGGTTTGAAAGGTCACAATATATTATTTTCAGTAAGTACACTTCTGGAATGTTTCAGTTTAGATTATGCATCCTGGAAACATGGATTTAATTAAAGGAACCCTTCAGATAATTGTGGGACTGATTTTCAAAGGCGTGCTAGATGATTCAGATTCCTAGCAACATTCTGAGCTGAGTCTTTTAAAGCCTGATCTGGAAGGTCAATCCTCTGAGAATTTACATTTTCCAAGAACTAACAAAATTCCCTGGCAGGACATCTAGAAGTCAAAAATTGTGATCTGGAGCATCTTTATCTTAAATATATCAACTTTGAGCAATTTTACTGGTCTCTTAGAAAGGCCTGGAGGGGATTAATCTGGACAAGGTAACATGTAATTGCCCAAAATGTAGCCAGAATCTGAGACCTCTATTGCAGTCTTGATCAGTGATTTACCTGTGTATTAGTATTTAACACACTGAAACATCTCTACTGAAGTACAGATAAAAACAATGATCTCCAAAATGGAAGTTCATGCATCCCCAGGAAATGGAAAAACAAACCATTGGGGTCTAGAAAGAAAATATTACAAGTCCTACTTATATTTTCTTTTAAACTCATTTTTTAAAAAAACTTTATAGATGTATTTAGAATATATCTAATATATTAAAATAGTAGCATATGTGATATAAATAAATAGGCATGCTTAACTGCTGACACATGATCAACAATGTTTGCCTAAATAGATGTCACAAATTCTGAGACAGTTCCATATTGGGAGATCCCTCTGCCTCTTCTGAATGGGTTGTAGAGTTAGTGGACCTGCTATTTGATTGCAAGCTATGAAGGTCAGTGTTTCCATTTTATTCCAGACCTTTCTGGCTGGCTGTGGATTCATTGTCTGATTTAATAAATATTTACCAAGCACCTGTGAGATTTGAGGCTGAATGAGTTTAGAAAGGAAACATAGAGCCTTCATAGAACCTACATTCAAACAAAAGAAAGGACAAAGTAGCAAGAAAATAAACATAATGTTAAAGCCAGGCAACATCACATATCTTTGATGTGAGAGGAACACATTATCTATGTGATATTCCTGCCAAAAATGTTTAGTTTGACTGTAATAATGAAATACATTAAAATTAAAAGATATTCTTCAAAAATTATTAATAATGTGAAAGGTAAGTGCTAGGGATCTGATCTAGATGAAGAATGGCTTAAAAAGATATAATAAAATGCAACACGTGGTCATCTAAAAGATGCTGGATGGGGAAAAAAGCTATAAAGAACATTATTGGAACAGTTCAATAGTTTAAATATGTACTGAAGACTGGATAATAAAATAGGATCCACACTATTTTTCCTGATGTGACAATTTCAGTGTAATCTTTTAAAAGTGTGACTTTGAAAACACACACTAAAGTAGGTAATGCCAGGTGAATTTTATAAAGTATTTGAAGGTTTTCCAAATGAAAAGCAGTAGCACAATAGATATAAACTCTGTGTGTGTGTGTGTGTGTGTGTGTGTGCGTGTGTAGCAGTGTAAGAGGATAAAAGAGTAATGAGGATGGAAAGGGTAATTTTTCATGTTGATCATGAGAGACCCCCCCTCTTTAATACAAGGGGTAACATTCCAGCAGAGATATAGCAGCTCAGTGAAGGGAGGAAGCAGACCGTGCAGCTCTTTGGGAGACAAGGGTTTCAAGCAGCATACCTGCCATATGTAATCTTTGCATTTCTTCTGGATTCTCCAACTTATTGGAGTACAAGTGTTTGAAGGAGTTACTAATAGTCTTCTGGGTTTTGTGGTGTTCATTGTGATTTTGTCTTTTTCATTTCCAATTGCATTGATAGGGGTCTTTTCTTTCCTTTATAAAAAAATTTTTATAAAATTGGCTAAGAGTTTCTCTAATTTGTTATTCTTTGGAAGAACCAGTTCTTCAATTGATTAATTGTCTCAATTTCATTAATTTTTGCTCTAATCTTTATAATTTTTTCCTTGTATAGCTTTATATTTCAATTGTTCTCATTTTTGTAGGAAATCAAGATGCATCATTTGGTTACTTATTTGGACTCTCTCTGTTTTTCCATATGGCCATTCACAACTGTAAACTTTCCTCTTAGTATTGTTTTTGTTGTGTCCTCTAAGTCTGGTATGTTGTATTGGCATTATCATTTGATTCCAGGAACTAATTTCTTTCTTAATTTCTTCTGTGACCCATTGATTATTCAAGGGTGTATTGTTTAATCTCCATGAATGTGCAGAACTTCTGTGGTTTCTTTTGCCATAGATTTCTAGCTTCATTAAATTATGATCTAATAATATGCATTAGATAATTTCAATTCTTTTGTATTTATTCAAGCAATGTTTATGGGCTATTATATGGTCTCTTTAAGAGAAAGTTCCATTTGCTGCTGAGAAGAATGTGTTTTCTGTTGTTCAGTTGAACATTCTATGGATATATATTAATTCTATTTGTTTGAAGATATAGATCACTCTGATAATACTTTATAATTTTTTATCTAGTTGATCAGCCTATTTGTGATATGGGATATTGAATTCCCCCCACCATAATTGTGTTGATGTTTATCTGATTTTTTGTGTCTACTAGTGTTTGTTTTATGAGGTTGCATGTGCCATATATATATATATATATATATATATATATATATATATATATGTCATCTTATCCTATTGAATTGCTCTTTACCCAATATGTAGTAATCTTCTTTGCCTATTCTGATCAGTTTTGGTTTGAACTCCACTTTGTCTGAAAATACAATAGCTACTCTTGCTTGTTTTCAGGCTCCCATTTCTTGGAATATTGTTTTCCATTCATTGATTTTTAGTTTGTGGATGTTCTTTTGGATTAAATATACTTCTTGTATACAATGTATCATTAGGTTTTGTTTCTCGATCCGATCCGTCAATCCATTTCTTTCATTTAGGGAGTTGAAACCATTTATACTGAGATATTACTGAAAGGTACTGATTTATTCCTATCATTATATATTTTTGTTAATGCTGATACTTTTATTCCATTTTACTTAACTCTTTAGCCTACCTGGTGTATTCATTGCAGTAGCCTTTTACTAGTTCTAAAGAATATCTTATAAGCATGACATCATCTTTGATGACAATCTGCAATCTTTTCTTATAAGACTTCACAAAGTCCTTCTAAAATTGTAAATGAGAAAAGGACTTTAAATATTATTTCAACCAAATTTTGCACTTTTTACCTGAAATAGCTAAGACCCAGAAAGGTGAAACAATAACCCAGCTCGTGTTTTGAGTCCTTTGTGGTGCAGCAGCCACAAGAACCCTGCTCCAAACCATTTCTACTGTACCATTGTTCCTCTTGAAGTTGAAAGGGAAGAATGATCTTTTAGCTATAAATTCTGCTTGCCTAGCCCAAGCACTTGCCCAAGTAATTATAACTCACCTACACTCTCCAATTCTGCTCTGAAATAGCTTCATCTCTTTTTGAAATGACAAATCATTATTTACAATATGAAAACTGGTGGAAATGTTGTTAATTCTAAAATCATAATACTCATATACTATTTTCACAAGCTTAAATTAATTTTCCTTAAATTTTAAAATTTATAATCTGTATATTTGAATCACTGAAGATTTTTCATCCTCTTTTTCTGTCATTTTCTTTACATAAAAGCTATAAATTCCTCCCTACCTTAAACTGAGCCTGGATTTTCTTTCTGTGTTTTCCCTGCACTCCTGGGTATCTTCCTTCCCTAGAAGATTTTATTTAAGGTTCTCTTTTTTGATTCATGAAATCTCATACTTTTATGATCTCTTGAACATCTACCATTTATTTTACTTTTCTTTTGGAGATTTGTATACTTCACTTCTTCTGTGAAAATCCTACAGTTCTCTTCTATTTAAGATAATTGTACACAGAAAATGTTCTTTTGAGGCAGTTATAAAATAGCAATAAGTTATATTAGCACAAAAACAAATAGTAATTTGTTAGTTTCTTGGTTTCTTAACTTCAGAAAAATATCTTCTGAAAAAACACCAGAAATATCCTATGATAAAAAAATATTAATCAAAGATGCAACTAGTATCCACAAACAGGATCCTGCTGAAATATTAGGATTTGTCACTAGAAAAATATGGAAGAACTACCATTGTTTTCCTCTGGGAAAATTAAAAATGATAAATAAATAAGAGCCAGTAAGTAACTGTGAATGAGAAGATGCAGATGTTTCACAGAAATAAGCCATCACTTTAACGTTGTTATGACCATATTTAAATATAATAAGTCTACACAGTAACAGATTATTCCAAGACACTAATGGAAGGGAGATTATCATTAAAAGATATTTATAATAACTAGCCGCCCAGCAGCCTGCCGGCTGAGCAGGAAGCAGCCAAGGAGGCAGCCCCTCACCCACCCGGCCCAAGATGGGGACCCCCAGGCCCAGGTGTGCTGGTCACCATGACAACAGAGACAGGCCCAGATTCTGAGGTCAAGAAGGCTCAAGAGGAGGCTCCCTAACAGCCTGAGGCTGCTGCCACTGTGACTACCCCCGTGATCCCTGCAGGCCATGGCCACCCAGAGGCCAACTCCAATGAGAACCATCCGCCCCAGCAGGACACTCGGCCTGCTGAACAGAGCCTAGACATGGAGGAGAAGGACTACTGAGAGGCTGATGGCCTGTCAGAGAGGACCACACCCAGCAAGGCCCAGAAATTGCCCCAGAAGATTGCCAAGAAGTACAAGAGTGCCATCTGCCGAATCACTCTGCTTGATGTCTCTGAGTACGAGTACAAGGTGGAGAAGCATGGCCGGGGCCAGGTACTGTTTGATCTGGTCTGTGAGCACCTCCACCTACTGGAAAAGGACTACTTTGGCCTGATCTGCGATGCTGACAGCCAGAAGAATTGGCTGTACCCCTCCAAGGAAATCAAGAAGCAGATCTGGAGCAGCCCCTGGAATTTTGCCTTCACTGTCAAGTTCTAGCCCCCTGACCCGGCCCAGCTGACAGAAGATATCACAAGGTACTACCTGTGCTTGCAGCTGCAAGCAGATATCATCATGGGCTGGCTGCCCTGCTCCTTTGTCACACATGCCCTGCTGGGCTCCTATGCTGTGCAGGCTGAGCTCGGTGACTATGATGCCAAGGAGCACGTAGGCAACCATGTCAGTGAGCTCCACTTCACCCCAAACCAGACCTGGGAGCTGGAATAGAGGATCATGGAGCTGCACAAGACATACAGGGGCATGACCCCAGGTGAAGCAGAGATCCACTTCCTTTAGAATGGCAAGAAGCTCTCCATGTATGGAGTCAATCTGCACCGTGCCAAGGACTCTGAAGGCATTGACATCATGCTAGGTGTCTGTGCCAATGGCCTGCTCATCTATCGGGACCGGCTGAGAATTAATCGTTTTACTTAGCCCAAAATTTTCAAGATCTCATACAAGAGGAGTAACTTCTATATCAAGATCCAGCCCAGGGAGTATGAGCAGTATGAGAGCACAATTGGCTTTAAACTTCCAAACCACCGGTCAGCCAAGAGGCTGTGGAAGGTCTGCATCGAACACCACACGTTCTTCAGACTAATATCCCCAGAGCCCCCACCCAAGGGTTTCCTGGTGATGGGCTCCAAGTTCCAGTATAGTGGAAGAACCCAGGCACAGACACGCCAGGCCAGTGCTCTCATCAATTGACCTGCACCCTTCTTTGAGCGTTCCTCCAGCAAACAATACACCATGTCCTGCAGCCTTGCAACAGAGTTCTCCCACCCAGACTCAGTCAGTGAGAACCACGACACAGGACCTGATAGTGACAAGCCAGAGGAGGATGCTGAGTCTGGAGGGCTGTGTTCAGAGGCTGAGGGAGAGGTTAGGACCCCTACCAAGATCAAGGAACTAAAGCCAGAGCAGGAAACCACGCCAAGACACAAGCAGGAGTTCTTGGACAAGCCAGAGGATGTCCTGCTGAAGCATTAGGCCAGCATCAATGAGCTCAAGAGGACCCTGAAGGAGCCCAACAGCAAGCTGATCCACCGGGATCAGGACTGGGAGTGAGAACACAGGCTCCCCTCCTCAACTGCCTCACCCTCTCCCAAGGGCACCCCTGAGAAAGCCAGTGAGCCTGTGAAAACAGAAACCATGACTGTCAGCAGCCTGGCCATCAGGAAGATTGAGCCAAAGGCCATACTGCAGAGCAGAGTCTCCACTGTGGACCACACCCAGGTTGATGGGAGTGCCCCACTGGGGAAGGAGTTCATGACAATGACCCCCTCCATCACCACAGAGACCATATCGACCACAATGGAGAACAGTCTCAAGTCTGGGAAGGGGGCAGCTGCCATGAGCCCAGGCCCACAGACGTTGGCCACGGAAATCCATTCTCTTTCTCCAATCATTGGGAATGATGTCCTCACCAGCACCTACGGCACCTCTGTGGAAACCCCTCTCAACCTCTGCCACCACCCATGTTACCAAAACTGTGAAGGGAGGGTTTTCTGAGACAAGGATTGAGAAGCGAATCATCATTACTGGAGATGAAGATGTCGATCAAGACCAGGCCCTGGCTTTGGCCATCAAGGAGGCCAAACTGTAGCACCCTGACATGTTGGTAACCAAAGCTGTGGTATACAGAGAAACAGATCCATCCCCAGAGGAGAGAGACAAGAAGCCACAGGAATCCTGACCTCCATGAAGAGATGCTGGCATGTCTGGTCCAAACCAAGCCAGAGAACCATTAAGAAGGGGCCTTCATTCTGGATTCGCCAGTGCCAACACTGATGTCCCAGCTGCAACGTACTGTCATTCATGAGAGACTGGAAAGGGAAAAGCATATATACATAGATACATAGAGAGATATAGATATATATACAGGAAACACCACGTTCTGCACTGCTGCTGGGGCTGGCGGAGCAGTTGGCCAACAGCAACAGCCAACATCTTCAACAATCTACATTTTCTTTGCAGAAAATTGAAGAATTGGTGGGACTTTTCAGGAAAAAAAAAATGGTAACGACCATAATCCCTTGTTCCTCCCTTTTTCCTGCCAAACCATAAAAGTAGGCCAGACCACAAAGATTGTAGAAGCACTATTTAATCCTGGTTGCACATGGTCCAGTTAGTGGATGAGCATTCCATTTGCTCTTCTCCAGCATCTGTTGCCCACTTGAATGCAAAGGAAAATAGTGGTGCTGCCAAGCAAGAGAAGTCACAGCAGCAAGACACGCACAGTCAACCAATTTCTGAGAAAGAAAAAAAATCTCCCACTTGGACAGGAGGAGGAACACTGGATTATTATTTTCTGGGTCTTGACACTGGGCTGCAAAATCCACCTTCTTTTCTTCCACCCTCCCTCACCCTCAACTCTCACATGTCTTGTCATTTTCCATCTCAGCTCCCTCCCCTGTCCACACCTCTCCCCCTCTGTGTCCTGGTCCTGCTGAGGGCCACTGCAGAAGACTATTTGAACTGAGAAAAAGAAAAGAAAGCAGGAACAAAAAATAAAGCCACAGGAAGGGAAATTTAAAAAAAGAAGATATTTATAATAACTAGATTCTACTTGAATGTCTAACTGAAATATCATACTCAACAGATATAATTATACTAAAATGGAATTTAAACATAAGAAAAATTATGGTGCTACTAGAAGTAACAAGGGTGGGTTGCATGAAGCTATGGAAGAAATTTGGATTAGAAATGGAAAATAAACCAGTTCTCTTAGAGATTAGTGGTGGACATATTTAATTCTGTTTTAGTTTATCAGTCTATTAAGACTAGTCATTTAAACTTTATTTTTGTTATATAAAATTTAATAAATTCAATATCTGAACTTTTGAAAAAGTATAAGAATTAAACTTTGAAGTTATAGATACTATAATTCTTATGATAGCCTTCAAAATAAGCATCATTTTAAAGTTTATGCACTTAATTATGCAGAGCCAGCTTTTAATACTGGAGCAGTATTGGACAAACATGACTTATTCTAGGTGTTTAATCTAAAAAAATTTGGCCCCAGCTCCAGTCTGTTATTTGTTTTTTTTTTTGGAGGGGCTGGATATGCTTAATATTTGAAATTGATAGTCTCATTATAGAGAATAGAATGTCCAGAACTAGGTAATTAAAACTCCAAATTTTTTCCTCCACCTGCCTCATAAGCACAAGGTCCCGCGTTCAATCCCCAATACCAAAAACACAACAATAAAACTCCAAATTTGTTTTTAAATTGAGGCATTCCTAACCCCACAGAGTGGTTTATGTGCCCCTTTCTCACAGAAATACAATTATGTTATCAGCTTCTGTCTATAAAGCTGCTTCAACCCTCAGTCTGGGCTGCCTTCTACACTGAGAGCCCTCCTTCTGGCTGCTTTTCATTTCCATACCTGACTCACAGGTAAAACATGTATACATCCCCTGATCCCAATAAAATCTGAAAGTGCAGGCTGCCCAATGAGGCCACTCACCTCTTGCTAACTTCTATGTGTAACTGTTTCTCACCTTAGAAATGTCACAGGTGGGAGGAAGTAAGATCCCTTGGAGCGATCTTCCCTTATATGTAAATTTAATAGATAATGTAACCCCATCTCTGCTCCTTAAGTGGAGACACAGCTATTCACAGCACCCAGTTCTCTCTCCTAAAAAAGTCCTGGAGTTCTCTTTATACAGAACTTTTACCTAAGCTTAATATTAAGAGATAATACTTTCTCTCCAACAGATCCCTCTAAAGAAATTATCTCCAAGTTATCCCCAAGTCCTACATAGGCATCTTTTAACCTGTATTTGTAGATAAAAGGATTTAGGGGTACTGTATCAAGTTTCTTTCTCTCTCCTTTAAGTATATATCTTTGTACTGGCACTGCACTTTGGAATGTCACATTCTCACTCAGTATGTAAGTTTAAACTAGCAACTCATTTATTTTTTTTCCTTAAATTCTTTTATTAGTACATTTTAGGTATACAATACATTTACATTTATCATTGGGTACTTGTACCTTTATATGATGTATCTTGGTTCTTATTTGTTCCACATTTCCTGTCCTCCCTTCACCCTTCCACTCTTCCCTATTTACAAAGACTTGTTTCCATTTTTTCCTTTTCTCTTAATTTTTCCTTTCCCTTCTTTCCTTTCTGCTACCCCTCCCACTTCCCCTGCCTCCTTGGACCTTTTCTTCCTATTTCACATTATCAATTATTCATTTTAATCATTATTTACATTTTGAGTTTCTCACAGTAGAGAAACTATTTGGTATTTACACATGTGTCACATTTATTTCACTTCAGAGTATGGCCTCAATATGCATTCATTTAGCTATAAATGTCTCTAGTTTCTTGTTCTTTATGGCTGAGTAGTACTCCATTTTATTAAAAAAACACATCTTCTTGATCCAGTTTCCAGTTGATGGGCACTTGGGCTGTTTCCAAGCTTTGACTATTACAACCTGTGCTGCTATAAACATGGGTGCACATAAATCACTGTGGTACAATTCTTTTAATTCTTTTGGGAAGATACCCAGCAGGGGAATAGCTGGCTCAAATGGGACCTCTAGTCCTAGTTCTTTGAGGTATCTCCATACTGATTTCCTCAGTGATTGCACCATTAAACCCACAAACAATGGAGAAGGGTTCCTTTCTCCCCACAACCACACCAACATTTGTTATTTGTTGATTTCTTGATAGCAGCCATTCTTTCTAGGGTGAGGTGGAATCTCAATGATATTTTCATCTGCATCTCTTGAATGACCAGTGATGATGAACATTTTTTCATATATTTATTTGCTGTTTTTACTTCTTTGAGCAATGTCTGTTCATTTCAGATGAACATTTTTGAATTGGGTCTTTGAATTTGTGAGTCTGATTTTTTTCAGTTCTTTATATATTCTAGATAGTAGTCCTTTATCTGAGGTACAGCTGCTAAAATTTTTTTCCCATATTCTAGGTTGTCTCTTAGCTCTATTGGTGGTTTCTCTTGCAGTGAAGAAGCTTTTTAATAACATGAGATACCAGTTGTTGATTCTATGTGGGATTTTCAGTGCTACTGAGGATTTGTTCATAAAGTCCTTTCCTATCCCAATGTGTTCAAGAGTTCTACCTAATTTATTTTTCAGCAAGTTTAGTGTTTCTGTTTTAATATTTATATCTTTAATTCACTTTGATCTTAGTTTAGTGCATGGTGATAGATATGGGTCTAGTTTTAATCTTTGGCAGGTTGAAATCCAGTTTTTCAACACCATTTATTAAAGAGGCTATCTTTCCTCCAGTGAAGATGGTTGGCTCCTTGGTCAAAGATGATGTGGCTGAGTATGTCTGGAGTTGTTTCTAAGTCTAATCTATTCTCCCGATCCTCAGGTCTGTTTCTTTGCCAGTATCATGCTGTTTTATCACAGTAGCTTTGTAACATAGTTTCAAGTTGAGGATTGTGATACACTCTGCCATGTCTCTGGTGCCTAGAATTGCTTTCGCTATTCTAGTTCTCTTTTGGTTCCAAATGAATTTTTGGATTGTTTTCTCTAGTTCTGTGAAATATATTGTTGGAATTTCAACAGGCATTGCATTAAATCTACATAGTAGTTTTGGAAGTATGGCCATTTTCACTATACTGGTTCTTCTTACCCAAGAGCAAGGTATGTCTTTCCATTTTCTTATATCCTTTTCGATCTCTTTTTTCAGAGTGCTGTAGTTTTCAGTGTAGTAGCCTTTTGTTTCCTTTGTTGGATTGATTTCTAGATATTTCATTTTTTGGATGCTATTGTGAAAAGAATTGTTCCCTAATTTCTCTTTCAGTGAGCCTATTATTTGTGTATGAGAAGGCTAATTTTTTTTGAGGGTTGACCTTGTATCCGGCTACTCTACTGAATCTGTCAATTAAGTCTAGAAGTCTTTTGACTGAGTTTTTTGGGTCTTCTATGTAAAGTATCATATCATCAGCAAATAATGAGTTTAACTTCTTCCTTTCCTATCTTTATTTGTTTTATTTCTTTCTCTTTTCTAATTGCTGTGGCTAATGTTTCCAGAACTATATTGAACAGGAGTGGTGATAGTGGGCATCCTTGTCTTGTTCCTGATTTTAGCATGAAAGTTTTCAGTTTTTGACCATTTAGTATGATGTTGGCTGTTGGTCTTTCATAGATAGCCTTAATCAGGTTGAGATAAAGACCTTCTATTCCAATTTTCTGTAGAGTTTTTATCATGAATGGGTGTTGGATTTTGTCGAATGCCTTTTCTCCATCTGTTGAGATGATCATATGTTTTTTGTCCTTGACTCTGTTAATATAGTATATTACATTTATTGATTTATGTCTGTTGAACCATCCTTGCATCCCTGGGATAAATCCAACTTGGTCAGGGTGTATGATCTTCTTGATGACCCTCTGCATTCTGTTTGCCAGTATCTTGTTGAGGATTTTTGCATCTATGTTCATTAGGGAGATTGGCCTATAGTTCTCTTTTTGGTTTGGGTCTTTCCCTGGTTTTGGAATAAAAGTCACACTTGCTTCCAGGAATGAAATGGGAAGTATTGCTTCCTTTTTAATTTCATTAAAGAGTTTAAAGAGTAGTGGCAATAGTTCCTCTCTAAATGTCTTGTAGAATTCAGCAGTGAAGCCATCAGGACCTGGGCTTTTCTTTGTTGGCAATTTTTAATTACGTTTTCAATTTCACTGATTGTAATTGTAGTGTTTAGAATTTTTATATCTTCTTCATTTAACTTCGGCAATTCATGTGTATCTAGGAATCTGTCCATTTCTTCTTTGTTTTTAATTTTATTAGAGTATAGGTTCTCTGAGTAGGTACTGATGATGCTCTGAATTTCTGCTGGGTCTGTTATGACTTCACCTTTTTCATTCTTAATTGCCTGGATTTGAGCATTTTCTTTCCTTTTTTTTATAGGGTTGGCTAAGGGTTTATCAATTTTATTAATTCTTTCAAAGAACTAACTCTTTGATTCATTGATTTTTAAAAATCATCCTCTTAGTCTCCATTGCATTCATTTCTGCTCTGATCTTTATAATTTCCTCTTTTGTATGAGATTTGGGTTTGTCATCCTCTTCTTTTTCTAGGAGCTTGAGGTTCAGCATTTTGTTGTTTATTTGAGCTCTCTCTGTTTTCCTAATAAGGGCATTCACTGCTATGAATTTCCCTCAAAAACTGCTTTCATTGTGTCCCATATATTCCTGTACGTTGTACTGGCATTATCATTTACTTGTAGAAACTGTCTAATTTCTTCTTTAATTTCATCTGTAACCCATTGGTTGTTCAGGAGAGTGTTATTCAATTTCCATGTGGTTGTGAGGGCTTTGAAGTTTCTTATGCTATTGCTCTCCAATTTTCTTTCACTATGGTCTGATAATATACAGGGTGTAACTTCAATTCTTTTACATTTACTAAAAGATGTCCTATGACCTAGCATGTGGTCTATTCTGGAGAATGACCCATGTGCAGCTGAAAAGAATGTATATTCTGCCTTTGTGGGATGGAACACTATGTAGCCATCTATTAAGTCCATTTGTTCAAAACTTTGGTTCAGTTCTAGAATTTTGTTGTTGATTTTTTGTCTTGATGATCTATTTGTGACAGTGGGGTATTGAGCTCCCCCACTACAATTGTATTACTGCTTATTTGGTTTTCCATGTCCATTATTTGTTTTGTATAGTCGGGGCATTCATATTTAGTGCATATATATTTATGATTGTCATGCCTTTCTCTTGGATTATTCCCTTCACAAGGATGTAGCAACCATCTTTGTCTCCTTTAATTAGTTTTGGCTTGTAATCTACTTTATCTGCAAATAAGATTCCTAACCCCTGCTTTTTTCTGGGTTCCTGTAGCATAGAGAACTGTTTTCCATCCTTTTACTTTCAGTCTATGAATGTCTTTTTGAATTAGGTGTGCTTCTTGTATACATCATATCGTTGGATTTTGCTTCTTAATCCATTCTGCCAGTCTATTTCTTTTGATTGGTGAATTGAGGCAATTAACATTGATGGTTATAATGGATAAATATTGACTCATCCTTGTCATGATGTTTTACTGTTATCGCCTCTTTTATTTTTTATTTTTCCTCCTTTCCCTTTAGTTTCTTGCCTTGCCTGGTGGCTTCACTCTGTTGAACCTCATGGAGTTGTGACCTTCATTGTCTTTTTCTAGGGTATTGTTCAGAATTGTTTGGAGTGCTGGTTTGGTGTTCATGAAATTTCTCAGATGTTCTTCATCGTAAAAGTATCTAATTTCCCCATCAATTTTGAAAGACAATTTTGCAGGACACAACAGTCTAGGTTGGAAGTTATTTTCTTTTAGGGCTTGAAATACTTCACTCCAAACTGTCCTTGACTTGAGGGTTTGTGTTGAGAAGTGTGCTGTGATTCTGATGGGCTTTCTTTCGTAGGTGATTTGTTTCTTTTCTCCAACTGCTTGTAGGATTTTGTTCTTCTGTTGCATTTCTGGGATCTTGACTATTATATGTCTAGGTGTAGATTTTTTTATCATAGCTAATTGGAGTTCTATATGCCTCACTTATCTGTATGTCAAATTCTCTACCTCTGTCTGGGAAGTTTTCTACTATTACTTCTGGGAACAGCTTTTTTATGTCAATTGTATTTATCCTGCTTTTCCATCAACTCCTATCTGTCTTATGTTATTCTTCTTTGCATCATCTAGCAGCTGTTGAATTGATTTCTCATGGTTCCTTACTATTTTGAAGAAATCTGTTTTCATGGTCACTAACCACAATCCTGTCTTCTATATCTGATATTTTATCTTCACATTCGCTCGAGAATCTGCTGTGAATACTTTTAATGGAGTTTTTAATCTCCTGTATATCTGTTTGAATCTGTTTCAAGGATTCCATTTTTTCTTATGTTGGGCGATCACAGTTTCCATCTCTTTCTAATGCTGGGCATTCATGGCTTCCAGCATGATCCTGAGCTCATCTATTTTTTTTTTCTGTTTCTGTTCTAAAGTCTCTCATCATGTCTTTCACTCTGCTCACCATCTCTGTAGTTATCTGGGAAATTATTTGTTTTGAATTTTTCTAGAGGCTCCTTCATCTGTTTGGTTACTTTCTGTGCTATCAGTTCAAGGTGTTCAGGTGGTTGGTTATCATATTTTTCCACCTCATTTCCCCACCTCATTTCCCCCAGAATTCGCCTTTGGTGAGCTGGAAGTCTGTGTTTGTGTCCTGCCAAGGTCTTCTCATTTTTAATTCTGTTGTTGGTGCTGATTTTTGCTTTAATTCCTGGGCTGATACTCCAATATTTCTTATTTTGAGTATCTTTATTACTGTTGTTTAGAGCCCCTAAGGAGTGATTTCTTCTCAGACATATCTTCCAGGTATCTGGACTTTTTAGGCTTTGAATCTCTAATGACTCTTAGGCAATCTCATTTTCAGCATACCAGGGAGGACAATTGATTAGATCAATCACAACACCTTAGCCCAATTGACATAATCAGCATCAAACACAGTTTAGAAAATGTCAATTTGTGGTAGCAGTTAATCTGTCACCTTTAACAGCACAAGCTAGATCAAAATCTAGGGCCAGCACAAAGTATGTTTGTAGTAAGTAAACCCTTCAATATGGCAAATTTATCCTTTGGGATAAGGATTTAGCAGGGGTTGGGGAGGGAGACGTAGAGAGATAGAGGGAGAAGGAAAGGTTAGAGGTGAGGCTAGAGGACATGGGAAGATTACAAAAATTGTGAGGCTCTGTTGAAGACAGGAGGAAAAGACAGAGTGAAAGAACAGAGACAAGTACAGAACAAACTGACTACAATAGGAAAGCTAGAAATTGTATTCACCTTCCTATAGTCAAGAGGATAGAGAGAGAGAAAAAAAATTCAGGATGGAACAGGAACAAAGAGGAGAGAAATATAGAGCTAGAAGGGAAACAGAGAGAAAAAAAGAAAAGAAACATATATATATATATATATATATATATATATATATATATATATATATATATATAACAAAACAAACAAAGAAAGCTGTCCCTCAGAATGTCTCTGCTGTCCTGGTAGGCAATGTGGGCAGCAGTGTGCAGGTCTAAGTTGATTAGTCTCAGCAAGCCAGCTGTAGTCTACTGAGATTCAGGCTAATTTCTGCCTGCAAGGTCCAAGTTGAGGTCCCTGACCTCCTGCAGGATTAAACTCTGCAAGGTTCTACTGCAGGTTCCAGCTGTCCGCCCCGCTATGTGAGTCCAGGTTTCTATGGGAGGTGCTGATCCCACCAATTTACCAACCATGATGGTCCAGTGTGCTTTTATTGAAGAGATTTTCTTCACTTTCCCAGTGGGTTTCAATTTTCATTAAGGAGCATCAGAAAGGCCCTCTCTGTTGCTGTTCACTTCTGCTCTATCTTCTGGGTCTCATAACCATGACCTTTATGTTCCCCCTGGCCTCTCTGCTGTGAGGATTCAGATGCTGTGCAGAGTCAGCACAGCATGGTCCAGTGGGGTGCGGGCAGCTGGCATCCACGGGAATGGGTTCTGGCTGGCCCCAACTCATTTCTTGATAGCAGCAACTACCAAAATTCCATGCACTAAGATTAAATAGTAAAAATACATAGTGATAGTAGTTTAATAAATATATGCACCTAAATATTACCTTACTGTCAGCTATCTCATTTAATATCAATAAATTAAATGGCTTGGCCATTTAGTGGCCACTAGATGTTTGTATGTCCAATCTGATGTCAAAAGTAGTTTCACCAGAATCTTAGGAAAATAAACCCAATTCCGTACTACTTGCAAGTAGAAGATGGACGATGACCCTCTGAACAATCTCCTTCTTGGCCACATTACCCTTGCATTTGGCCAGCATGAAGTCAGCAGAAATTCCTAGTACTTATGTCCCATATAATCAGAATGTCCAGTTACAAACTAGTAAGGCCATCAGTCAGCTTTGTCAACATTTCAGACCCACTGGTGGTCAAGTCCTTACCACATTTATGTTGGTTCATGTGTCTGGTCCAGTGAACAGTGTGCCTAAAGTAGTACATTTATATCATCAGTCTCTCCAGAGGTATACATATAGCTATGTCCCTATCCTTATGTATCCACATAGATACAGAAGATGTCAGTGCTCTAGCTGAGTGTGCCTAAGAGTGGTAAAATGGATCTTTCACTGGCCTTGTCAATATTTGGGTCACGGCTGCCTGACCGCTAGGCCCCTTAAAAGGTTTGACTCTTGACCCATTGGATGGAGGATCCATTACCTCCCACCCTCCATTCCCACCTCACTAGGCTTCTTCACTGTTCCATGCCTGAGTAAAATACTCCAGAGGTGGGGTGCAGGATCAGCCATGGCAAAACTTGCTTTCTCCCTCAGTGTCTGTGTGGCCTGGGGAAAGCTAGCTAGCTCTCTAGCTCTCTCTAGCTCTCTAGGTTTTAGTTTTTCCCCTCCCTAAAATTAGAATAACAGTAATACTTACCTCATAGGGCTCTTCAGAAGATTTAATGAACTCATTTCTGTAGCAACTCTAAGCCAATATGTTCAGTGGATAGCGGACACTGTATTGATTGAAAGGATCATATGAAAAATTCTTTCAATCAAATACAACACACCTAAAATACATATTATAAATGCACATAATATAGACATATAGACATAAATCTTACACTCTGACAAGTATTTAATTTATTTCACCACACGCTTTGATATATTTTGCTATAATTAAAGAATAGGGTTTCAAAAATGCATGTAATGGTGAAAATATTCAGCTCATAATTCTAAGTAATTCTGAAATATTTATTTACATATTATGAAATTTGATATTAAGTGCTCACTTCTATTAAACAGCAGAAAAGGGTAAGTTTATGTCTTGGATCCAGGAGCAAATCGTTGCCAAGGCCCGTTGAGTCTCCATCTCAAAAAAATGCCTTCTCCTCACTTGTAAAAACTAAGAAAGAAGGAGTCTGTTTCTTTTCTTGTGGACCTTCAAGAATTATGACTTAAAGAAATGAGACACATGAGAGAAATTAGGTCCTAGTCTTAACCTTGCTGTTAGCTGTTTGCAACAATAAAAAGGTTCAATATCCATGGCACTGAGTTTTCTTAGTAAAGATGGCAATTGTATGCTTTGAGTTGCAAAGTCTAGAAAATCCTGGTTGAACTATCTTAAACAATTATGAGATATCACCTCTTAAGAACAAGATCGCAGTAAGTTGAGCAGGCTAACCATCTACTACCCCAGGATTCTTGCACTCCTCCCTACAGCTTTCTTGGCTTCAGTTTTTTCCATGTATAGGCTTCGGTCCAACTTACAGTCACAAAATGGGGTGACATAATAAAAGTGTTGATCTTTCAAGTCACTAAGTTTTGGGGTAATTCTTTAGATAAGAAGAGATAACTGAGAACTATCTTTATTTAGATGAGGCTTTATTTAGAAAATATTTATGCTATAATTAAGCTTATATTTAGCCTTCCAAACTTCATCACTGGCTTAAAGTAGGATCATTTGTGGGAAGACAAGTCTGAACTTAGACCTAAGTGCATTCACAGTGAAAACTGAGGAGATTTCTAGAAAATATATAATTCCAAAGAGAAACTAGAGTCTTGCAAATACTTCTGACCCACTTGAGTCATGAGGACACATAGGCTTTTGTATATGTGCCTGCTATCTACCTTTCAACACAGCTTTACTTAAACCCGAGTCCTTATGTATATGCCAATGAGTTTGCTATAGGCTGCAGATGAGTACAGGGAGGAAGACTTCTATAATCAAAATTTTAAAGCTGTATTTCCATAAGATACTGAACACAAGCATCTTGCACATGCCCTTTGCTACAGGGCAGAGCTTTGATATCCTCACAACCTCAGCTCATGAAAAGAATGGTAGCCAACAAGTAAGGAAGGTCTCCAGAGAAAGATCAGTTATTTCTATCAGGATGGCCAAGCTCAACAGATAGCATATCCATGCCCATAGACTCAACCATGACTGGCTTTGTAAAATCAAATAGAAGAGGACAGGAAAAAAGGAAGCAAATAGGAAATCTGTATGGTCATCACAAGCAAGCAGGCATAACAACCTCCCAGCCACACTCTAATTATCTGAGAATAAAGTTTCAGAGAACTTATACCCAGCATTTGGAGTGAGATCTGTCAAAATATAAAGACTGTCTTCTCTTAACCTGGTTCCTCTTAACACACTAACTTTAAGAATTCCTTCTGTAAAATAATCTAAACAATGTTAAACACTAACTGCTAGGAAGCTACATAACGTGGCCACTACCAAGTAAGTGATTATCACAATTGAGTCACTCCAGTACAAAATCTTTGATAGTATCATTTACTACCGGAAATTATTTAGTATTTTTAGTATAATTTACTACAGGGAAAAAAATTTTGTTAAATATTACATGTGTGTAAAACTTTTTGCTTCTCTGATAAATAATTCAATATTTTTTCAATTAAGACAAATCACTACAAAAATATGCTAATTGAAGCATAGGTGATAAAACTGTAAAAGATTGGAACTAAAATATAGATTAATTTTGTGCATACTTTGTTTCTTCTACAACTCTCTTAAAGTTCTTGTTCCTTTTTAAATAATTCAAATCTAGAACTTATAATCTAGGGAAGAAATGTCCTGATATCTTTATGTGACATCAAAGACAAGCTTTACTCCTCTTGCTTTGGTCTGAATTTAAGAATCAAATGACATTCCATTAAGTGCCAATATGTACAGTAAACCACAAGAGGACAGACTGCAGATTTAGGTTAACATTCCCTTGCACACAATCTACTATAAAAGATATGTTTTAGGCACTTTTTTAGTCACTGAGACACAATACTCAACACTCACAACATAAAGAAGCAGGAGTTTATTTGAGCTCAGTTTCAGAAGTTTCAGTCCATAGATGGCAGGCTCCAAGGTGGAAACCACGCAGTGGAAAGGGCTGCCTCAGAGGAGAAGCTGCTTACCGCATAGTGACCAGGAAGTAGAGAAAGAAGAGAGGAGCTGGAGAAGGAGATCTACCCTTCCAGGTCACACCCACAGGGACTCACTTCTTCCAACCAGGCCCAGTTTCCTAACAGCAAGTCAGGCATACAGCCCCACAATCTAATCCCCTTCTAAACAAATGTGTTTGAGACCATTTCAGATCAAATCTATAACAATAAGATTACTTATTTTAATCACTATTTTTCCAATTTTCATCCTTTCCTGAGTGACTCTTGACACTGGTTTAGGGTAATACTGGCTTCTTTGTTGTTGTTTTTAAACTGCATTGACTACTGAAATTTGAATGTTTTGTTTTTCTAGGTTTTCCAGCTTTCACAATTTCATTTGCAGATTATACATACTTTTGTAGAGATCTGGTTTCTTTAATTTGGATGTAATGTTGCTAAAAAATATGATTCAAGATTTCAAAAACTGCCTATTAGACATTCTAACCCTTGTTTCTTGGTTGTATTCATTTAGAAAAAGAAACTAACTTCCGTAAGCTCTCAAATCTCAAGTGGTATACAAAATATTAGTTCACCTGTCACTCACACAAAGTCAAATTCTTAGCTCCTGGTGGGGGTCATTAAGGAGCCGAAACATTTTCCATTATGTGGTTCAGTTGTTCCTGAAATCTGAGAGTCTCCTGATGGATTTTCTACATAAGACCAGCAAACTGATATAGAGATTAAGAATTAGAAATGGTACAGAAATTTTTAATAGACCAAGCCTGATAGAAGTATGTATTGATTTTGTCCATATTTCATCAGACAGTATTCAGCTGCAATATCAAATGCAAAGAACATAGAGATATGTAGTCTAACTGTGAACTGGAGGGAGAAGGAGTTTGAATAAGCACATAGCAGCCTTTTCCACATAAGCCTCTTTCACTGCTTATATTATCTGCGACACATACTGATAAATTTATCCTGGAACTTTTAAAGTTTTAAACTCTTAAATTTATCCTGGTCATTTAAAGGTAAACATGAAGAGTCAAGTTAAAAATTTTCTCCCTTCCAAATTGTTATTACTTTCAACATAAAGAATCAAGATCTAAGTTAAATGTTTTCTGTATGAGTTATGATATATTTTGAATTATTGCTTGCAATGAATAACTTAATTAGCTATAAAGTGCATCCTAAATTGCCGTACATAGTATCATACATATAGTTTTAGAATTGCATATTAAATCTATAGTAATGAAAAGAAATGCCAGCAAAATATAACTTTTTAGAAAAATAATCCCTGAGTAGAGATGATTTTAAAAGAAAATTTATGGTTTTTACTGTTTTTCAATTGAAGAAACATAATTGGCCTGGGATTTAACTCAGTGGTTTCGCCGCCTGCTGCATAAGCACAAGGACCCAAGTTCGATCCCCAGTACAAAAAAAAAAGAGAAACATAATTGACTTGCTTAATTTTTAAAAACTGACAACACTAAAAAAATTTAATTACACAAAGATAATACCAGATTACAAAAACTTAATCCATGTTAATTTTAGACTCTAGAATACTATATGAAAACTGAATATGATTATGAAAATAATAAAATAGCTAAAAATATGAACAATATATGCCATGGAGCTTTATTCTAAGGAAAATCAAGATAGAATTACATAAATTAAACATCTAAAAACATTCTTCTTAATTTAAAATTCGAAATAGTCAAATCCAATTTAGAGGAAATATCCAAAATAATTTATTTAAGATGTTTAACTAAAAAAATTCTTTAGATGTCCCAAGGGAACATAATGTTCTTATACTATAATCCAGAAAACTTTAAACTATGACAGAAAATACCTCAGCTGTATATTTCTAATATTTAATTAATACCCAGAATTAAGACATTAAGACATTTTATATATATATATATATATATATAATATATATATATATATATGTATCAGATGTATCAGGTAGCTTTGTCTTTATACAACACCTCTTCTGCCATCCTTTTAGGAGGAAGATAAATCCACTGGTCTATCTTCTTTGAATGACCTCCTGGGAAAAATGAAAATATTGCCTCCTGGGCCACATTTTAAAAATTATTTTCCAATTAGCAGTGCTTATTTCTCCTCATCCATTTATTCATCTAAGCATAGGCCAAGAATGTTCTGGCACATTTCAGAGCTGGAGGAGGGACTGGGCGGTGTCTGACAGTTGGTTCTTTGGAACAGTTCTCATCGCTGGTGTAATAATGATTTATTCCACTGTCCAAGGAATAAATTGGACACGCCTAGAAAGCAGAAGTGAGTGCAAGCAAATGAGTGTAGTAGGTGAGATTTATGTTTAGCATTCTTGATCACATTCATTAATTTCCTCTCTTCAAGTCTCTCACTCCGAGGCTCAGCTTGGACATAATCCTCAGCTATGCACTGGAATCTGGACCTCTTGTTTTCTTTCAGCCTAGATGCCATTTCTTTCAGCCTCCTCATTGTCTTAGAGGTCAGGTATCAATAAAGTCAATTAATCTCCAGCAAAACATTAGTGCACATCAGTGTCTTCCTGTGAGACTCCTTCTATACTGCCTTAGTATTTGAACTCAGACCTATGAGACATGAAAAGCTTTGATTTCTATCTTGGCAAAGACAGGGAATTCTTAAGGCACAGGGATAAGAGGATCATCCCACAGCCTCCAAATAAGAACTCCATCTGTACTCGATTTGTGGCCTTCTCCTTCTATAATGATCTATTACTTTTATTTCCTCCCTAATGTGTAATGGGATGGGTTTGTATGAAGAGGATATTCTTCTATTAGATATTTATATAAGCTGTATTCTAAGTAGACTCTAATTATTATGTTATTTTAGACTACCATTATCTCCTTAACATAATGATCACAATCTCAAATGCCCATAGGAGCTAAGTAAAATAAATGCAAGTCTGGCAGACATACTCTCATCTAGAAGTATTTCACTTCAACTGCCTTAAACCTTATTCTAGAAAATTATATGTGCTTGCATGTTGCATTACTCAGAGAAAGCCACACCTCTGGTAAGACATAGGAGGCTTAACAGAAAGACAAAACGATATTTTGGACTCTTCACTTTGGAATGTAAGAACTTAGATCTCATGGGAAGTGAAGGACCCTCCATTCTCCAGGTCTTAATGAAGAAGAAAGGGCAAGCTGTCTAATCTGTAATTAAGAGAGTAGAGTTGATCACCCAAAAATGCCTATATGTGTAAACAGTTCATGAAATTATAGAATTTTAATTTTCTTCCTTCTAATTTAATATATTTAAATGTTACGTATTAAACAGATACTGCTTTTATAACCAGAAAACAATGACTTTTAATTTCATTAAGATTAACATGTTTATAACACTGTATCCAAGTGGCAAGCATTGATAGTGGCAACCACAAGGAGCTGGGATATGAAGAGGATTCCTGACAATGGTAGGTGTAAGTGTATGTCTCATCTCCAGAAAGAGTGCAAAGTACAGTACTCTATAGTGAGACTCAGACCCTGGGCTTTGAGTGTCAAACTGTCTGTATTGCTTATATCTTCTGGGTATTTTTCATTTTTCCCCTTGGTTATTTTTTTTTTTGAAGCTCCAGTCTAAATTGTGCTAATAGAAACAAAAGAAAAAGCTTTTGTCCATGTTTGAGCAAGAGAGAGAAGCACATTCACCTGGAAATCCAGCTTGTTGGTAGCAGCTATAAGTGAAGAACACTGGGAGGATAAAGCTAAAGTCTGAAAGTCAGCTGAGTATGATTCTCCTTCCAAAACCATAATAGTTGTTCAGGATTTACATTTCCCTGGGAAGGTAGAATAATACTCTCTAAAATCTGGAACAAATTGAATCACACGGTGCCCTCAAAGCACCGGTTTTTATTTTCTTTCATTGCTCTTAGACATTCCCTAACAAGAGAAATGTGAAGCACAGACTTAAACTTCAAACAGATCTTCAGAAATGAAGTAATTCCATCTCAAAGAGAAAAAAAATAATCTTTAGAGAATTTGTTTCTGGGAAATCCAAAGAGATTTTCTTCTCTACCTTTGACTACTGTTTTTACCCATGGTCACTACCAAGGAAGAGAAGAAGGGAAAGAAACTGAGATGGTTAATTGTATGAACACATCTCTTGGCCGGAGTTGGACTGCACGTTCCCGAAGACACTTCCCTAATTGCTTAACAATTAACCTTTTCACACCCGTACCTAGTTCTGTATTTAAAGCCAAGCCCAGGATGCCTTTGTATTAGTTTTCTCCTGATGCATAACAAGTTACCAAAAATTTAGCAGACTAAAACATCTATTTATCATCTCACAGTTTTGTAGGTCAGAAATCCAAGAGGGCTCAGATGGGAACCCTGATTCAGATCTCATAAGATCAAAATCAAGGTGTTACCTGACCTGGGTCTTATCTAGAGGCTTTGGGAGAAATCCACTTCCAGGAGCAGTCAGATTATTAGCAGAAGTCAGTTCCATGCAATTATAAGACTGAAGTCCTGTTTCCTTGTTGAGTTGACCACAAATCATTCCCAGTTACTATAAGCTTCCAAATTCTTTGGTTGGTGACCCTCCTTCATCAAAGCCAGCAGAGATGCACTGATAACTTTTCATGCTTGTAATCTCTCTGACTTCACCTTCTGCCTTCTTCTGCCAAAAACCCAAGAAGGCCTGGTTTTAATGGCCCATGTTCCTAAATTAGACACACCTGGAAAAATCCAGAATAAATTCTCAATTTTAAAACCAGTCAGTTGGTAAATGTAATTACAGCAGCAAAGTCCCTTGCCTTGTACAGTAACATGATATGTCATAAGAGTAAAAGAATCCTAGGAATAAGGACTGAAATTTTGGGGGAAAGACAGGAGCGTATACTGCCTACTAAAGGCCTTACCCAATACTCCCACCCAAATCAAAACAACTAATTCTCTAGAACCATCCCTCAATGTTTCATCTTCATACTTTGTCTCACTTTTTTTTATCAGCCTAGAATGTATTTTTTTCTCCTTATACTCCATGACCCTACCTCACATACCTAAGGTCTCACTGATATCTCATTGGTCCACTTCATGGTGCTTTTCCATCATGAATCACTCCCAGTGGTATTCAGCCTTCTTTTTATGACCAGTAAAGCTTAATGTGTATTTCTCTTGATACTAACTGTATTTTGCACTGCAACTTGTTTCCCTTTATGTGTGGGATCTGTTTGGTGGCAGAGGTCCAGAAGAGAGTGACTGTGTCCTTGCATCTCTGCATTTTAGTGGCACCTAGGATGATCTTAGAGAACTGTGCTACTCAAAGTACCTCCATAGATCTGTCCCAACTCACAACTGTTTGCAACCCAATCATGATAAGAAAAGTGCAGAAACTGGGAGCAATGTTTAGAAAATTTTTATGGCAATTTGACACTACTATGATAAAAGCATATGATTCTTTTTCTTAAAATGTATTTCAATTATGTTTAAAGGAGTCTTCTGTGACAAATTAGAAATTTTCAAAACTCTGATCCTTTACCTTAAAAATAACTCAAGACACACTATTATAGAATGTATGATAACTACATGATAAGCACAGTTTCATTTTTCCACATAGTAGTTCAGGTTTGTCCTTCAAAAGAAACAGTATTTATTTTAAAACATTATCATTTTGGATTAATATTCTATGCTTTCAGAGTTAATGCTGATTGTTACCAAGAAACACTAAGATTAGTTCTGTACTCTTCTCATAAACCATAACACTAATAGCTACCAACAAATCAATAGATGACACCTTTTGCACTTTAAGGAATTCCCCTAAAGAAATATATTATCTTTAATATGAGAATTCTTTTGGGACTTCCAGCAATACTTAGAAATGTTAACAAGATGATTCACAAGTGAAGGGTAGTACAAATCTCCTATGTGTAATCAAGGTAAGGATTGAAGGTCTAAGGCTTCCCTTTAACAAATGCACTGAATAAAGTACATCTTTGCTATTCTCTTTAAATTCAGCCCCAAATTAGGATGACCCATAGGCTTGGGCAGGGACAAATGCTCAAAACTCTGTTTCACTTTAACCAAACTTAACATTATTATTTGCTGCTCAACAAATATTTGAGAGCCTACTTTGGGTGGAGCATTCTTCTTATATGCAGGTAAAGTAGTAAGCCAAACAAACCCAAATCCTTGTCCTCATGGAAATTACCAAAGTGGGGAGCTTTTATTTTCTATGAATCAGACTGAGTACACATTTTCTGTTGCATACCCCTTGGTTCCACTCTTCATCTTTTTCTTTCACAGCCTCCTCTGTGTACTCATTCCTTGTAACCCACAAACTGAAAAACTCTTTTACATATACAAAACCATGAGGCATACTAGGTTTTAGTTCTAGAATTATGTATAAAAAGGTGATATATCAATAAGGTCATGAAAAGGCTGTTCAGGTCTACATGTGAGGAACCTTAGATAAGCCCTAAAAAAACCTACAGATATAATTTTGGAAGGAAGACGGCCAAAGTTCTGCCATAAATGTGACAATTCAAGTCACAATTGAATTGAAGCCTCTTTGCCCCAGTGCTAGGTGAAACGTTGGTTATATAGTTAGTAGCCCAATGCAACAACCAGTTCACTTTTCTTGGTCTTCTTCATAGTTTTCATCAGTCAAGGGTGATAGATGAATGTCCAGTACTGCATGAAACATTCACTTCTCAAAATGAAAGCATCATGTGGTTTCACTCTGCTTTCCTACCATTTCCTTACCTTTACTAACTAATAATGTCAGTAATTACTAGAATTAGTACTAAAAATTAGATCTAAGTATCTAAACTTTATTACAGATTTAGAGATAATTTTTTATTGCCATACTGGGAACTGAACCCAAGGCCTTTGCCCTGAGCTGTATCCCCGCTCTTCTTTTTTTGTTTCAAGGCAAGGTTCCGATAAGTCACCCAACTGCCCAAATGATGAGCTTGAACTTGTGATCCTCCTGCTTCAGTTTCCTAGAGAACTGGAATTATAGTCATGTGTTACCTCACCTAGGTTTAGAGATAAAATTTTAATCCTTTTACAATGAATAATTAATAATTTGAAAAAGGAAGAAACGTTCCAAAGGGGTAGGGGAAGAGGGAGGGGGAAGGGGAAAGGTAAGAAGGGAAAGGAAAAATTATGAGAAAAGGAAAAAAATGGAAACAAAGTCTTTGTAAATAGGGAAGGGTGGAGGGGGGAAGGGCGCACAGGTAATGGGGGAAAATTAAGAACCAAGATACATCATGTACAGGTACAAGCGCCCAATGATAAATGTAACTATGTTGTATACCTAAAATGTACCAACAAAAGAATTTATGCAAAAAAAATGTTTAATCCTTGTCTTCTAGATTAAATTTGGCATAGGTGAAAATTTAGCTCTGTACGTAAGCGTTAAAAAGTCATGCATGGTATGCAACTTGTTTGAACAAAAGCAAAAGTGTCTTCAAATAGGAGAGGGCCAACACATATTTCTTTATTCACAATTAAAGAACTGCCCAGTTATAATCTCAGTTTGGTCTGCACCAAATAAAAGTTTCCAGATGGAAAATCATAGCATGTCCCTATTTTAACCCTTCACATGGCTCCAATTATTATGATATCAAGTATTATATCAGTTTCAGAGTGATAAGTTTTCAGTTCATTATGAATCTAAAACGTACATTTATAACCTGCTCTTTTAGAGGGTATTTGTTATGGAGAACTTAATTATGGAAATGTTCCCTTGGATTGAAATGTATGCACAGAATGTAGACATCAACTCATTTATTTACTAAGTTTGCAGAGACTGTTTATAAATGTGCTTTTCAGAATCTTCTGTCTTGTATAAGTATTCACTAAAGCATATTCATTCCATCTGGACTCTTGTACGTCAAAGATTGTTTACAAATTTACACCACAGTGGATTAAACTGTATCTTCCAGAAACTGTCTTCTAGTTAACATAAGCAGAAAGGCTTGAGATCCCTACTGAACAGAAGTTAACTTGGGTACCTTGACCTTACATAAGGCTTTCTCCACCTAACAATGCTACAAGAAGAATGATCAAGAAACAGATCGGGAGAGAAAAGGAACTCTAAATTAAGGTAAAAAATATTTTCGCCAAAGCTTCCAAATGTCCCCTTTCACTTACATGTCTCTCATTCTTTATGCACTGTCCTCTAATTGTCATATGCAGTAATGCTGAAAAAAAGCATGATAAATAACTTAATCCAACCCTTCTACCCATGTCTTCAGAAAGCAGATGACTTGGCAAAAGTCATATGGCTAACAGCAGTGTCAGAACAAAAGGTTCAACTCTCAGTTCCTCAAGGTTTCCAGCGTACTACACACTGAGTTTTTAAATAACTGCTTAGGTTCATTCTCCATCATTTAGTCCTATATTACCAATCCAATTAGCCTGTACTCGCTATTGTATTTACTTAAAAGAAAGATTTAATTATTTTCTCCAAGGACTCATTGGCCTGAACATACATGTGGGAACTTCCTGATTTGCTTTGTGAGTGTTTTTGTATGTTACTCCTTTAATACTTACCGCACTACAGTGAAGTCACTGCTGCATAGTGTCACCCCTAACTTTAAACATGACTACCTCCTGGTCTTGGTCTACCCAGACTGCAATAATAAAATATCATAAGCTGAATGGCTTATAAACAACAGGAATTTATATCTTACAGTTATAAAGGCCAGAAGTCCAAAACAAAAATATTGGAATGTTCTTGGACTGGTCAGGGCTTGCTTCCTAACACACAGAGGGAGCCGTCTCACTGTGTCATCACATGGTAGAAGGGGCAAGGCAGCTCTCTGGAGCCACTTTCATAAGTGTACTAGTCCCATCCATGAGGTCTCTGCCCTCAAGACCTAATCACCTCCCAAAGGCCCCATCTCCAAATACCCTGTCATTGAGGATTAGGTTTCACCAAGTGAATTTGTGCTGAGGGTGGACACAAACATTAAGATCATAACACTCTTGGTGGCCCTGTGCCACATATGTAGAGATACCATAATGAATAAACAGCCTCCATGGGACAAGCAAGGCAGATGTGAGAGAAACAATCAAAAGACAAATGTATAACTACAAAGTATAGTAAGGAATGTGAAGGAAATGTAAAGAATGCTATTAGAGTATCAGGGAACCTTAGGTTGGCAGAAAGGGAAGGGATGCCTTACTTGAAGAAGCCACAATGAATCTGAAAGATGAAAGAAGGAAAGAAGCTTTTCAGGAATAAATAGGCATAAGAATGATCCAAACAAAAGGAAAAAAAAAGAAGAGTGATCCAAGCAGCGGTAGTATAAATAGAGACAATGAGCAGACAGAAGCTAAAGAAACCAAAAGACCAGGACATTCAGACCTTTAGGGGAACATGTCAAGGATGCTAGATTTTTGCCAAGTGCTATTACAAGTATTGAGAGCTTTAAGTAAAGAGGCAGTATGGCTAGAATAAATTTTTCAAATGAACACTGGACTTCATGGTTCCATTGAATATTTACTTTAGTTGTAAAGATGTTTAAAATGCCATCAAATCATATTTTTCTGGATTCTTAAAATGTTGCTTTTAGTATAGACTGTCTGACTTGTAGTGTTCATATGACTAATTAAATAACAAGTTTAAAAGTACCTAAAATATCAACTAGATCATTATAATTGATAAAAAAGAACTCCCTTGTGCCTCCTCTTCAGATAGTCCTCTCCACTAGACAACATCATATTGCTGACAATGTTCAGACTCTCATTTTTTCATAAGAAACCCAACTCAGTTCAATATTCAAATGTTCTAAGTTTTGACAATCCTATACCAAAGGAATTTTCCACAGGATATCCTAAGTGTACTACACACATCAATGAAAGTCACCATGCAGCCATTATCTATATGATTGCTGGAAAAGATAAAGCTTTAACAAATATCCTTCTGACCTGGAGACATACTCCACTGCACTGAGCTCACCACCAGTAAGACAGAAGTGATAAATGAGTTAGAATGACCCAATATCAATAAATACTCTGACCACATGGGTTTTATCCAAGGCAGTTCAAAAAATTTTGAGGAGGAATAAATAGACCAGTGGCAAAGATCCTGGAAAATGAGAACATTTTGGGAAAGCTTTAAAGACATACAATCAGAATAACATCTAAAAAGAATAAAGTAGGCAAGATTAGGGAGAGATTTTCTATGAAGAAAATCAGTAAGATTGGCACATTGTGATAATTCTTGTTAATATGAGTGTGTAGAAACTACTGATAATTACATGGATGAAATAGTGCAGATTTCAGTTGACTTACAAATTGATGCAGTTATTAGTCAATAACTAATCTTAGGTTGAATGTCAGAAATCTTTTACCTAATATACCCCCCTCCACTAATCTACTCTCCATTCTTCTCACCTTGCTTATTATCTCAGGGAGCTAATTTACCTGGGTCACATCAATGGGCTCTCATGTCTTCTGACTTCAAGGGACTTATCCAGCAGGAAAAGGTGGGTGGAAATTTAGCACATTTGGATATCATGGCTTCCACTCCTATGCCAATTATTTATTTTCCTCTGGATATGAAGATCTTAAAAATGCTATTAAATCGTATTTTTATCATAGATCCATCTGTTTCTTTTCCTCTCTAAGTCACTTTTCCTCTCTAGGTGGCTATTTTCTGAGACATTCTTTTCTTCTGGATTCTAGTAATGTCTTCCTCACATTGTCCATTCAGTTTGAGGGCTGTCAAAAGTTTGTTTCTACTGGCTTCAGATTTCTTCACTATCCTTTGTATTTCACCAAAAAGAGCTCCACACACCCCTTTTATAGATAAACTCTCTTTAAATTATCCTGATTGTGATATCTATTTTCTTTGAGCCTCTGCCCACTATCCATAACTCCTTATAAACTCTGCTTCTACCAGACCTATGTTTTCCAACCTTTAGTTATTTATATATAAAAACCACAGCCAAAGAAGCCTGAGGTACTGATCTTTGTTCTCATGCCACAGCACTGAGTTCAGAAATGTCTCTAGACCATATTTGGCCAGCCTAAGGTTGAATATGGTGATAGATGGGGGCTATGTCCCCGGCCTGTGTGTTCTGTACTAAAATGTGCTCTGTGGTCAGACTGTACATTGTGTAACACTGAGACTGATTAGGTACACCTGGCCAAGATGACAGGTCTCTAGCACACAGCCAAGTTAAGCTACCTACAAATGGCTTTGGCTTTATGCATTTAACACGAACTTGGAGACAGCTCAGCTCCCAGAAGCTCCAATATGAACTTGAGTGACTCATGTTATCATCTGAAATTGTGTGACTCTTGATGAATATTTTGAGATCTGGAAGCCTGCTTAGGTGCCTATTCTTAGAAATGTTATTCTTAGAAATGCTTTGAGTTGTTGCTGTTCTGCTCACGTTCTCCAACATTTGACTATATGAACTTTGTCTAACATATCCCAGCAGTAACTGAGTCTGGTTGCACCATCAATACAAGCCTATTCCTGGTATTTGTCAAAACAGTATTCATGGGCTTTCTGTCTTCATGATTTATGTTTTATATGTATAGCACTTCTCAGTAATACATTCTAAATCCACTTATTTAATATTTCATTATATAAAATATCAGTTAAATACTGAAACAAGTCTCATCCCCCAGTCAAAAAAAAGTAATGCAAGAGAAGAGTTTCTCTGCTTATAGAACTTGAACTGTCAATTTGTGAATTGCTCAAGGTTAAGTACCTCCCTCAAGGTGGAGATGAAAGAATATCAACTCTCCACTACTAAAACATGGTGCGTGGGGGGGGCGGTGAAAAAAAACCTCACTGTTGAAAATCAGGAACTTCTTAGGGAGGAGTAGAGGGGGGAAGGAGGGCAGGGGAATGGGGAAAAAATAAGAACCAAGATATATCATGTAAAGGTACAAGTTCCCAATGATGAATGTCATCATATTGTATACCTAAAATATACCAATAGACTTAATAAAAAAAAAGAAAATTAGGAACTTTTTTACCCTGACCTTTATTACCTAGGCAAACTGAAATAACACAATCTCTAAATGTAATTCAGAGTGGTCACGTGCTTAATTGAACCAAACTCAATCCTATTTGGAGGAATAACCTGGATTTCAGACCCCAAAGACTTTCTTGAAATAAACAGATAAGAAAAAGAAGCAAATCATAAAAATAAAATACAAAGAACTGTTAAAAGTTTATTTTTACTAGCTTTATGTTTCTGCACTACCCTTTATGTTTCACCAACAAGAAGTAGTTGCACATACAAAGAAAACAAGACTCCTAAGGAAGCATAGGCAAAAGCAACAAATTAAAGAGAAGCAGGTATTTCAGTCACTCAAGTACTAGAGCAAAGATCGTGAACATAGTTAAACAAATAGAAGACATAAACGAAAATATATGAAGGGAGCAAAAAACTGTAAGCAATGACTAAGCATATTTTAAAAATCAAGTAAAATTTCTATAAATAAAATCTTAGTAATTAAAATTATAAATATGAATTTGTAATTTTATGGATTCAATAACAGTTCGATAACTGTCATGGATTTAATAAGAGTTTAGGCCTATTTGAAAAGATGAGTTAATTAACAATTATCTATGCTTAGCAGTATCAATATTCTACTTATGGAACACTCAATAGTTAAGATTTAGTCCAAAATGCATAATGATAAACACATTTCCCACAGTTTTTGTTGGATGTGAACCTTTACATGCTGGTCACAAAACTAGGAAGCTATTAAGCTTATGAGGCTTAGATGCCTGTGTTCTAATCTTGCCTCTGCCAGCTTGGAGATCTTTCATTGTTTTCTGAACCCATAGAAAAATGACATGTAATTTCTGTGGCAATAATGTCAATTAATTTGCAAAGTATATTTTTAATCAGTTACAGTTCTGAATACCTGTTATTTTACTAACATAATTTAACGTATTTTTCTGAAAGTCTTTCAGTTAACTTAGATCTTTCTGGCCCTTGGCCCCCTTTACCTGAGCATTCACTACACAGAGTTTTTTTGAGATGGAATCAAGGACACCTCTACAAACCCCCTATGGAATAGAGCATTTGACTCGTTTCTTGGTCTTACCTCCTCCTGAGGCTGCATCACTTGTACTTCCCTTGCCAGTTGCTGTGGATACACTGGGTAATACTCCAGGCATCTCGGATAATACACACAAAGAAGAAATGCTTGCATTTAAAAATTACATGGAGATCCCAACGCTCAAGGTAGTAGGGGCATATAACTATAATGTGATATACATTAAGAAAGCAACTTGCATAAATAGCAAATATATCACATTTAAATCACATTTAAGGAATCATCACCTAAATCTGATATTGTATTTGGAAAAATATTGTCCTGAGCAGCACTGCCTGAAGCTGGTTGCTGTGCTGGAGCCAGTGCTTTGTACACAGAGCAGTATCAGTGCAAGGACTGGTGAAGCTGGGCCTCAGTGTTAACGTCAGGCCTCTCCTTCCAGCTGTCTGGGTAATGGGAATGGAAGCTCCAGCAGAGCCTGAGAAAACAGGAAAGGAGCTTCTCAACTAGCAACCATTTGGACTTTATTAGCAATGCATGATCTAATATGTAAAAACTTAATAGTGAATATAGTGACTTTCTGCCCAAAGGACCCCCACAAAAGAGCCAGAATTAAAAAGAAAAAGCATTAAAAAGCCTCATATTATTTCCTATTGAACAAATGTTATAGCCAAAGTGTGAGAGAAAATAAATGCCAACCTGGAATTATAAAATAAGCCAATTATCTTCTAAGAATGAAAAAGCACCAAAGATGTTTTCAGAAAAATCAACCTTGAGAAAGTTTGTCAACTAAATATTCTTATTAAAAGAAAATTCTGAAGTATGCTTATCAGGTAGATAAAAGGAGTAACAGAGAACAATATATCTAAAGGCAATCTGTCTGTAATTCATACACTCAGTAAGTCTCTGACAAGAGTAATCAGGTAAACCTGAAAAGATCTAAAACAATACATAAGAAAGGGTAAGTGCAGAAAGAAGAGACATTAAAAAAAAATACAAAAGAGATCATAGGTTAAGTTAAGAAATTTTAACTTAAATAAAATAATTAATTTTTCCCAAAAAATTTACAAAAGAAAATTGACTCAAAAATGGAAATATTTGAATTAGCCTTTAATCACTAAAGAGATGGACTTGGGGATTTAAAAATGTTTCAAAAATAAAACAAGGAATCTCTACAGTACCAGGTGGATAAGCACCCTTCTTATTTATACAGTATAGAGGAAAAAGTTAATCCTTCTTTTAAATTTACTGCTTTAGAAAATTAAAATATGAAAAAGCGTACTAAATTATTTCATGAAATGAGTATAATCTCACATAGCAAAACTGACAAAAAGTAGAAAAATAGAAAAGTATAGACCAAACTTAATTTGACATAGAGACTTAAAGCCCTAAGAAAATATTAGCAAGGGGGAAAAGGGAAGGAAGTGGGAGGGATAGGGGAAAGGAAAGAAGGGTATGGAATTAATATGAGAAAATGGAAAAATAGGAACAAAATCTTTGTAAATAGGGAGGAAAGGAGGGGTTGAAGGGAGGGCTGGGCGGGGGTGAAAAATAAGAACCAAGAGGGATTATGTAAAAGTACAAATTTCCAACAATGAATGTCATTATATTGTATACCTAAAATGTACCAATGATTAGAATGAATAATAGATAATGCAAAGTAGGAAGAAAAGGTCCAAAGGGGTAGGGGTATTGGGAGGGGCAGGGGAAAGGAAAAATGCTGAGAAATGGCAAAAATGGAAATAAAGTCTTTGTAAATAGGGAAGGGTGGAGGGGGTGAAAAAAAAAGAAAAAAGAAAATATTAGCTAATTGAGTCCAACAAAGTATACCATGTGATATACCATATCATGACCAAGTAAAGTTCACCACTATAATGTAAGCCCAAGTAAACATTATAAAATCTATCTCTATAGTTCACCATTATAATAGATTAAAGGCAAAAAAACATGTATGATCATAATAATAAATTTAAAGATAGCATTTCATAAAATAGACCTCTACTCAAAAACAAAACCTCTGATGACCTAGAAATAATTCTGTAACCAGTTAATGATTATATACCAAGTTACAATACCAGACACTATTCTTACTGTTCTAATTTGTCTATTCCTCACAACAACCCTATGGCATAGGTAATGCTCTTGTCTTGTAGATGAAATAACTGAGTAACAAAATGGCCAAATCACTTGTCTAATGTAACATAGACAGTAATTAACAGAGATGTGACATGAACCTATGCAATAATTTAGAGTTTACACTTGGAACTACGGTGCTAGATTTCAGGTAAAGCTAGTTCTTTATTTTCTTTAAATAAACTGAAATTGCTTCCTAAGTCCACAGATGGAAAGAATATCTATCTCAATCATAACTGGGGAACCAAATCAAATATTTGCAGTTCTGCAGGTTACAAACCAACCTGAATACAATTCTAGGTGAGCACTCATGGGAAACAGCTCTGAATTGTATTCTAAAATATCACATTAGTAAAACCAGTGTTATCTCCGAAAGCCCAACTACTTGAAGACTGGGAAATTTTCAGTCCACTTTGCAGGGCTTTCTTCTTTTTTAGGCTTATGCAACAATCCGTGGCCCTTTGTTGGCCAGCACATTTGGAAACAGACCCTTAGTCTCTGATCCAAACTGGTTACCATGGATATGCTCATCATCCATCCTGCCTGGACTCTGATAGCCAAAGGATGTGCTATAATGAGACCATGTTTAAACCCAGGAGTTAAAACCAGTTAGGATTGAGCATCACTGTGATTGTTACCCCACCTCACAGGACCATAATACATCCAGTCCTCCAGAACCACTGACAGTCCCTGGAATCCTGGGGATATCAGGGGACCAAGGTTCTCAGACTCCCCTGCCATATGCAGTCCTGGAGAAGCTCTCACATCCTTTCTCCTCCAGAGCATCACCTAGTTTCTGGAGTCTTTCTCTCCTCAGACAATCTAGCTCTGTTGGGGTTTTTTTAGCATGTATAATTATTCATTTTTATTTTATAATTTTTATATAATACCTATTCAATTCTGTAAAAAAAACTGCAAACATCACTTTTATTAGTAAATATGCTGTTCTACTTTTAATAAAAATTCCTAGAAGTTATTGTCATGTCCTAGTCTGGCAACTTTTATTTCAGGTCCTACCATACAACAATCATTATTAATTTCCTTCAGTAAGGAAAAAATAACTTCAACACTATCTTGCAAGGTAGAAAGGACAATCACAGCAAAAGAACAGAAGGTAAATTAGTATCTCAATAAATTATCCATATATATGTATATATACATAAATATACATATATAAGTATGTACTTGAAAGCATACATACATATGTTTTAAAACAGTCATGGCAGATATATACTCAAATATTAATCATGTGTACCATGATTAATTTAACTCATGGGATTTTAAATTGCTTTTTTCTTTCTTTTATTTATATTTTTCAAGTTTTCTATAATGAATGTAGATTTGTGGGTTTTTAAAAAGTCGATCTTTTACTTATGGGTTCAGTTTGTATGTTTTTATAAATTAGTCTCCAAATTTTTCCCTCATTTAAGAATTCCAAAGGATTTTGGCAGTTCAAAATCAGTTGAGAATGTCCCTGTAGCATGCATGGTATGTGATTTCAGTGAATGGTGATTGCATACACCAGGCTCTATTTTAACTTTTTTAAAAATTAGAGAAAAAAGTTTAAAATGTTATGCAGTTCCTGAGAAAAAAGTAAAGGAAATGACCACCCATTTGCTAAGAAGAGGTAAAATACAAGTCATATCATCTGATCCCATTCAAATAGAATGAAAACCATTCATTACAGTTTGTCCTGACTCACCTCAATCACTGTTTGAAAGGAAAGCATATTTTACAGAATTCAGAAAATTAGTGGAATTCAGAAATAATGATCATTGAATTGTGGTGGACCTAGTACACTTTGTATCACTTCCAATGGTATCAATGACAATCCACACTTTGACTAATGAGATTAAAATTTATCTCACAGCTATTCAACTCCAGCAACATTGGGCTTTAGAACCAGTTTCCCAAAGCCTGTTATTCCTCCTGACACTGAAGGTTAGACAGTTTTAAGTGTATGTTTCTGTGTGTGTATCTTTGCAGTAAAGGAAAACAGACCACCCTAGAAGTTAGGATATTTCTAATATATTTTGTGGGAACAAATAGTTTTTCCAGAAGTTTTAAAAACTATAATAATAATTGCTAGAATTTTCCATATTCTACTGGTTTTTCTAAAAAGAATAGAAAAACAAGGTTTGTAAGAATTATGCTGCATTCCTAACAAAAGTGTTGAATCAGCTGGCTTCCATACACAGCTTAGCAGTGAGGCACTAATTAGAATTTTCTCATTTTCAAGAAAGATGGCTTATTGGGCCAGGGATTTAGCTCAGTGGTTCTGCCTGCCTCGTAAGTGAAAGTTCCCGAGTTCAATCCCCAGTACCAAAAAAAAAAGAAAGATGGCTTGTTAGCAGTGAATCCTTGGTAGACTTGAGTTAATAAAAGTAACCAAATATTTCTACCTTTGGTTTTTCATATCTCTTTAGTTCGATATAGACTCTATTGATTTATATTTGAATCAATTTTCTTTTGAGGCTGAGGAGGTAGGACTATCCAATAAGTTCTACTTAAAATATATATTCTGTGCATTTTATATATGAATTGTTTACACCTTTTTGATGAAGGTAATGTATTAGTATTCACTATACCCCTCAAGTACCACCAGAATGTCAAAACAGAATGTGCTTAACCATGATCCTTACTACTATTAAAGTCCCTTACAACTGTATAGTATGAATATGCAGTATTTTGTCAGTGTAAAAAATTTTCACGGAAACAATTTACTGTCACCCTAATTATGAAATGGATATTTGTTTTCTCCCAAAATATGTACTGTATATCAAAATATTAATCCCCAATGTTAAATAAAACCGTCACAAATGGGGCTAACGTTATTGGAAGGAAGAGAGATTCCAAAGAATTTCCTAGCTTTGTTTCCTTCCAGTGAGGAAAGAAATTAGCAGAGTAAAGCCCTCGTCAGAATATAATTATCTTGACACCCTGTCTCAGTTTTCTAGCCCCAGAATTGTGAGAAAAAATATCTGTTGTTTACAGTGGTGTTTTGTTATAGTAGCTCAAACTGACCAATAATGATAAAACACAGGAGAAATTAATTTAAATGAATATGTAGAGGGGAAGATCACGGGCACCCCAAAATAATACTTCATAAGCATCTTAAATTTTTTCTTTTTTTTTTTTTTTTTTTTTTTGGTACCTGGGATCGAACTCAGGTCCTTGCGCTTGCGCAGCAGGCGGCAAAACCACTGAGCTAAATCCCCGGCCCAATCTTAAATGTTTTTGACAGTAAAGTTAAATACAATATTAAAAAGAAAGCCAAAATGTTGATTTTAATCTTAAGGTAATTTAAAATACTAATGGAAGTAAGTAAAAAGGGAAATAATAAGAACTTCCTGCTTATCTCTTACATTAACATAATTTTTCCTTGATTTACAGTTTAAATATATTTAAATATCTTCATCTGTATTTTTGGCCTTTTTTGAAAACACTGAATCAAGACCAAAAAGAAGACAGGACCAGCCACCAGGACAGGGTAAGGAGGACCCCCCCTCCGCCCCGGGGCAGGCCCACCAGCTGACAGCTGGGCCCCACGGGCACCTCCAACAATAGCCACCCCACCCCACCTCTGTTCTTTTGGCTGTGCAGCTACTTGGTTACACACTGCAGAGGCACAGGGGGACAAAAGCCATTGTCCTGAGCTCCAGAAGTGAACAACAGAGACAGTGCCTGTCTCAGGCTCCCTGATGAAAACAAGCCCACTGGAAAAGTGAAGGGAATCTCTGCAATAAAGGCACACCAGACCACCATGATTGGTAAATTGGAGGGATTATCAGCTCCCATCGGAAACTGGACTTTCTTCAGGGGAAAAGCAGCTGAAACCTGCAGTAGAAACTTGCAGAGTGCAACCCTGCAGGAGGACAGGGAGCTCAACTTGGGACTTGCAACCAGAAATCTGTCTGAATATCACAGGTCTGGGACTAGCTTACTGAGACTCACTGACTTAAAACTGCACACTGCTGCCCACGTTGTCTATTGTGACTGCAGAGACACACCTTGAAGGAGGCCCTTTATTTTTTAAAGGTGATAGATCAATAACTACCACAAATTGTCATTCTTTAAGAGGTATTTGATGCTATGGTGTTGCTGATTGTATGACTTGGGCTAAGGTGTCATGATTGATCTAAACAGTTTTCCTTTCTGGTATAATGAACATGAGATAGCCTCAGAGTCATTAGAGACTCAAAACCTAAAGAACAGCTATATCTGGTAGACACCTCTGAGAAGCAATCATTCCATAAGGGTTTTAAATAGATCAACAAAGATACTTACAATAAACAACTTCATAATATCAATCCAGGAACTAAACCAGGGACAGTACCAAAAACAAAAATGAGAAGGCATTTAAGCAAGTCAAGCCCAGACTTCCACCCCACAAAAGGCAATTTCTGGGGGAAATGATGTGCAAAAGTCTGATAATCAACCACCTGGACACCATGAACTGATAGCACAGGAAGTAACAAAACAGATGAATGAGGTTCTAGAAAAATTCAAAGCAGAAATTATCTCCCAGATAACTACAGAGATGGTGAGCAGAGTGAAAGACATGACTAGAGGCTCTAGAGCAGAAACAGATAAAAAAAAAAAAAAATAGATGAGCTCAGAAACATGCTGGAAGCCAGGAATGCCCAGCATAAGAAAGAAATAGAATCCATGAAAAAGATACAAACAGATATTCAGGAGATTAAAAGCTCCATTGAAAGCATGCAGAGCAGATTAAGAGAATCTGAAGATAGAATTTCAGATATAGAAGACAGGATTGTGGTGAAGGACCATGAAAACAGAGGTTTCTTAAAAATAGTAAGGGACTATGAGAAATCAATTCAACAGCTGCTAGATGATGCAAAGAAGAATAACATAAGACTGATAGGAGTCCACAAAAAAACAGGAGAAAGCACAATTGACATTAAAAAAACTGTTCACAGAAGTAATAGTAGAAAACTTCCCAGACAGAGGAGGAGAATTGGACATACAGATAAGTGAGGCATATAGAACTCCACCCAGACATGATCAAAAAAAATCTACATCTAGACATATAATAGTCAAGATCCTAGAAACCCAACAGAAGAACAAAATCCTACAGGGAGTTAGAGAAAAGAAACAAATCACCAATGAAGTAAAGCCCATCAGAATCACGGTCGACTTCTCAACACAAACCCTCAAATCAAGGAGAGCCTGGAATGAAGTATTTCAAGCCCTAATGGAAAATAATTTCCAACCTAGACTGTTGTATCCTGCAAAATTAACTTTCAAAATTGAGGGGGAAATTAGATACTTCCATGACAAAGAATACCTGAGAAATTTCATGAACACCAAACCAGCACTCCAAACAGTTCTAAGCAATATCCTTGAAAAAGTCAACGAAGGTCACAACACCATGAGACTCAACAAAGGGAAGCCACCAGACAAGGTAAGAAAATAAAGGGAAAGGGGAGAAAAGAAATAAGAGCCAACAACAGTAAAACATCATGACAAGGATGAGTCAATATCTATCAATTAGAACTATCAATGTTAATGGCCTCAATTCACCAATCAAAGAAGTAGACTGACAAAATGAATTAAGAAGCAAAATCCAGCAATATGCTGTATACAAGAAACACACCTAACTCAAAAGGAAATTCATAGACTGAAAGTAAAAGTTTGGAAAACAGCTCTCCACATGACAGGAACCCAGAAAAAAGCAGGGGTAGCAATCTTATTTGCAGACAAAGTAGATTTCAAACCAAAACTAATTAAGAGAGGCAAAGATGGTCATTACATCCTTGTGAAGGGAACAATCCAAGAAGAGATGACAATCCTAAATATATATGCACCAAATACGAATGCCCCCAACTATACAAAACAAATATCAATGGACATGAAAAACCAAATAAACACTAATACAGTTGTAGTGGGGGACCTCAATACCCCACTATCATGAATAGACAGATCATCTAGACAAAAAAATTAACAATGAAATTCTAGAACTGAACCAAGCTAGTGAACAAATGGACTTAATACATATTTACAGAATGTTCCACCCCACAAAATCAGAATACACATTCTTTTCAGCTGCACATGGGCCATTCTCCAAAATAGACCAAATGCTAGCTCACAGGACATGTCTAAGTCAATGTAAAAGAATTGAAATTACCCCCTGTATATTATCAGACCACAGTGCAATAAATTGGAGATCAATAACATGAGAAACTGCAAAACTCCCACAAACACCTGGAAATTGAATAACAGCCTCCTGAACAACCAATGGGTCACACAGGAAATTAAAGAAGAAATCAGACAGTTTCTACAACTAAATGATGATGCCAGTACAACATTAGGAATCTATGGGACACAACGAAAGCAGTTCTATGTGGGAAATTCATAGCAGTGAATGCCCATATTAGGAAAACAGAGAGAATTCAGATAACTAATCTAATGCAGAACCTCAAACTCCTAGAAAAAGAAGACAATAACAAACTCAAAAACCGCACAAGAGAGGAAATTATAAAGATCAGAGCAGAAATCAATGCAATGGAGACTAAGAGAATGATACAAAAAATTAATGAATCAAAGAGTTAGTTTTTTGAAAGAATAAATAAAATCGATAAACCTTTACCCAACCTTACCAAAAAAAAGGAAAGAAAAGACTCAAATCCACCCAATTAAGAATGAAAAAGGGGAAGTCACAACAGAACTAGCAGAAATCCAGAGGAGCATCAATACCTTCTTTGAGAACCTGTACTCTAATAAAATAGAAAACACAGAAGAAATGGACAGATTCCTAGATACATATGAATTGCCAAAGGTAAATGAAGAAGGTATAGAAATTCTAAACACCCCAATTACAATGAGTGAAGTTGAAAATGTAATAAAAAATTTATCAACAAAGAAAAGCTCAGGTCCTGATGGCTTCACTGCTGAATTCTACAAGACATTTAAAGAAGAACTAATGCCAATAGTCTTTAAACTCATCAAGGAAATTGAAAGAGAAGCAATACTTCCAAATTCATTCCTGGAAGCAAATGTTACTTTGATTCCAAAACCAGGGAAAGACCCAAACCAAAAAGAGAACTACAGGCCAATCTCCCTAATGAACATAGATGCAAAAATCCTCCACAAGATACTGGCAAACAGAATACAGAGGGTCATCAAGAAGATTATACACCCTGACCAAGTCAGATTTATCCCAGGGATTCAAGGATGGTTCAACATACGTAAATCAATAAATGTAATACACTATATTAACAGAGTCAAGGACAAAAACCATATGATCATCTCAATAGATGCAGAAAAAGCATTCGACAAAATCCAACACCCATTCATGATAAAAACCCTACAGAAAATTGGAATAGAAGGTCTTTATCTCAACCTGATTAAGGCTCTCTATGAAAAACCAACAGCCAACATCATACTAAATGGTCAAAAACTGAAAACTTTCATGCTAAAATCAGGAACAAGACAAGGATGCCCACTATCACCACTCCTTTTCAATATAGTTCTGGAAACATCAGCCACAGCAATTAGAAAAGAGAAAGAAATAAAAGGAATAAAGATAGGAAAGGAAGAAGTTAAACTGTCATTATTTGCTGATGATATGATACTTTACATAGAAGACCCAAAAAACTCTGCCAAAAGACTTCTGGACTTAATTGACAGATTCAGGACAGTAGCTGGATATAAGGTCAACACTCAAAAAACAATAGCCTTCTTATACACAAATAGCAGACCCATTGAGAGAGAAGTTGGGGAAACAATTCCTTTTACAATAGCATCCAAAAAATGAAATATCTAGGAATCAATCTAACAAATGAAGCAAAAGGCTACTACACTGAAAACTACAGCACCCTGAAAAAGGAGATCGAGGAGGATATAAGAAAATGGAAAGACATCCCTTGTTCCTGGGTCGGAAGAAGCAATATAGTGAAAATGGCCATACTTCCAAAACTGCTATATAGATTTAATGCAGTGCCGATTGAAATTCTAACAATATACTTCATAGAGCTAGAGAAAATAATCCAAAAACTAATTTAGAACCAGAGGAGACCTAGAGTAGCAAAAGCAATTCTGGGCAACAGAAACATGGCTGGGGGTATCACAATCTCAAACTTGAAATTATACTACAAAGCTACTGTGATAAAAACAGCATGGTACTGGCAAAGAAACAGACCCAAGGATCAGTGGAATAGATTAGAAGATGCAAAAATAACTTCACACATACTCAGCCACCTTATCTTTGACAAAGGAGCCAACCACCCTCATTGGAGGAAAGATAGCCTATTTAATAAATGGTGTTGGAAAAAATGGATTTCAACCTGTCAGAGATTAAAACTAGACCCATATCTATCACCATGCACTAAACTGAGATCTAAGTGGATTCAAGATCTAAATATTAAGACAGAAACACTAAACTTGCTGGAAGATCAGTTAGGTAGAACTCTTGAAGGCATTGATGTAGGAAAAGACTTTATGAACAAAACCTCAGTAGTATGGGAACTAGCAGAAAGAATCAACAACTGGCATTTCATCTTATTGAAAAGCTTTTGTACTGCAAGAGAAACCACCAACAGAGCTAAAAGACAACCTACAATGTGGGAAAATTTTTAGCAGCTGTAACTCAGACAAAGGGCTACTATCTAGAATATATAAAGAACTGAAAAAAATCAGACCCCCCAAATTCAAAGACCCAATTCAAACATGGGCATCTGAAATGAACACACATTTCTCAGACAAAGAAGTAAAAGCATCAAATAAACATATGAAAAAATGTTCAACTTACTGTTCATTCAAGAGATGGAGATGAAAACAACCCTGAGATTCCACCTCACCCCACAAAGAATGGCTGCTAGCAAGAAATCAACCAATAACAAATGCTGGTGGGGGTGTGGAGAGAAAGAAGCCCTTCTCCATTGTTGGTGGGAGTGCAGACTGGTGCAACCACTATGGAAATCAGTGTGGAGATACCTCAAAGAACTAGGGCTGGAGTTCCCATTTGACCCAGCTATTTCCCTGCTGGGTATTTTCCCAAAAGAATTAAAAGAATCATACCACAGAGATATATGTGTACCAATGTTTATTGCGGCACAGTTTGTAATAGCTAAAGCTTGCAAGCAGCCCAAGTGCCCATCAACTGGAGACTGGATAAAGAAGATGTGGTTCTTTTTATAAAATGGAGTACTACTCAGCCATACAGAATGAGAAACTAGAGTCATTTATAGCCTAATGGATGGATATTGAGGTCATACTCTTAAGTGAAATAAATAAGACACATGTGTAAATACCAAATAGTTTCTCTAGTGTGAGAAACTGAGAGTGTAAATAAGGACTAAAAGGATTAATAACTAATAATTGATACTTTGAAATTGGAAAAGGTCCAAAGGGGTAGGGGTGGTGGGAGGGGAAGAGGAAAGGAAAGAATGGAAAGGAAAAATTATGAGAAAAGAAAAAAAAATGGAAATGATGTATGTAAATAGGGAAGGGTTTAGGGGTGAAGGCGCACAGGTAATGGGGAAAAAATGAGAACCAAGATACATCATGTACAGGTACAAGCACCCAAAGATAAATGTAAATGTATTGTATACCTAAAATGTACCAATAAAAGAATTTAAGAAAAAAAAAAAAGACCAAAAAGAAACTTTAGAAGACTATGAAATTAGCATTGCAGATGGATCCCAAAACAGAATGATCAAGAGAGAAAGAAATAGCTGCATAAGCAAAGACTGAGATCAAAGAATATTTATGGAGTGATGTGACCAACTACAGTGGTCCCCCAGTGAAGTTCATCTTCTCATGTCCATTCTTCTGTATGACTCTTGGATTGACTGAGAGACAAAATAAGGCCAGCAGGACACTGGCATCTATACACAGAAGAGAGGCATGAGCACGGCTTGCCCATCAGGGTTAACCCTTTGAGAATGTTCCTTTGGAACTCAATTTGAGGGATGCCCAAGAAGCCATGTGGAGAGAGTGATAACAGAAGAGAACTGAAAGGAAACTTGGTCAACAGTACAGCTAAGTTCCCAACCAGGGTCAGTACTAATTGCAAGCCATGTGAATGAGACCATTTTGGGGCTTCTAACCTACCCAGTGCCCCAGGTGACCATTAAAAAAAAGAAGAAAAAAGAAAAACAGTACTATTATAAGTAACAAATTGTTAAAGTATTCTATTAGATCATGAAGTTTAGGATATCTTTTCATAGCAATAGAAACCCTTTAAAAAGAAATGAGACTGAGAATTTAAATAATTTCCCCAGGGTCACAAAGTAAGTAAATTGTGGATCAGAGTTCAAACTGAGAGCTGTACTTCACACCATTAATATTTAAATAAAAGGGAAATGAATAGTCCCTTTTTTCTTAACAGAAAAGATCATATAGAAAAGATCTTTCCTAGTAAGTGGGAGGATGAACAAATGTTTTTATGTATTGCCTGGGACTGGAGAAGCCACGTGGATCCAGCTAAGACCTTTGTAGAAAAACCGCTTCAGATAGGCTCTGACTCCCCCCTCCCCCGCCAAAATAAGCAATACCCACAGGGTGACAGCTCTCTAGGGCATATATGCTATATTTTAGGAAATTAAAATCACATCACTTTTGGAAAAGACTTAGAGTTTATATCATTAAAATTTTAATTTAATGAGTTGAAACTTCTTTATTCACACTTAATTTTTAGATAGATTTTGAAGAAGAATTAAGGGGACGCATGTTGAGACTATGACCCATGGAAAGTTCTGATTATTAGGTAGAATAAAAGATCTTTTGCAAAAGAGAAGTGGACCAAGAGATGGACTGAGTAGGGAGGAGGGGAAGGGGATGAAAAAGAATGAAGATGTGTTATATACATGTACCAATTCTCCACAAGGAGTGTAATCATTATATACTACAAACATGTGCTAAGAAAAATAAAAATAAATGAATGGTCCTCTGACAAAGAAATATATGAATGACCAAAAAGCACATGAAAAGGTGTTCATTAGACATCTGGGATATACAAATTAAAACAACAATGAGATATACCTACACACCCTCCAGAACAATTAGAGTTAAGAAATATTGAATGCTGATCAATACACGAAACAACTAGAATTCCCATACATTATGAGTAGGAATGAAAAATTAATCCAACCACTTTTGAAGAAGATCTGGAAATTTCCTATGAAAACAAACATATCCAAAACTGCAATTCAGAACGTTCATCTTTTGGTATTTAGAGCAGAAAAAAAAAAACCTTTTTTTTGCCTCAAAAATTAACTATAATTTACTTTTGTCTACAAAATTGAGCATACCAGAATATAGCTAGAAACTTTATTCACAATAGCCCCAAACTGAAAATAGGCTAGGTTTCTATCACTGGGAACATAAACAAACAGATTGTGCTATACACATAAGATAGAATACTCCTGTAAAGTCATGAGTTGACATAATCAGTTCTGTCTGAGGGGAAAAGAACATTTTATCCCATAAAACTGTACTACAAACCAAGAACTATGAATAAATATTGAGCTCTAGTTATATGCCTTATTGAATATCTAGAAGTATATACTAATTTCTGAAGCTTACTTTCAGATTTATCAAAAAGCAATATGGTTTAGTGGAGATAAGCAAGGATGAACAGGTGAAAAATACACGATAATAAAAAAATAGTAAAACATTAAGGTAGCATCCAGGGGAGTCTTACATAAATACTTACACTAAAATTCTTTAAATTTTTCTACATAGTTTAAATTTTTCATAACAAACCCAAAACATTATGGATTTGCAAAAGAAAAACCTTTTGCACTTCAAGAGAACAAGTATTTTTTTTAAATGAAGAAATAAAATGGCTTCAGATTAGAACCACAAGATAATTGTGTTAGTCAACTTTCTGTCACTATAATAAAATAACTGAGATAACTTAAAAAGAAAAATAGATTTACTTTGGCTTATTGTTTTGTAGGTTTCATTCATGAATGAGTGTTTCCATTGTTTCGAGCCTGTGGCAAGGCAGCAGGTTATGGCAGGAGCACATGGAGAAACAAAACCATTCACCTGATCCCCTGGATAGCTCCCAACTCAACAAAGTTGACATCTAAAATTAACCATCACAAGCATCCAGGAGAAAGAGACTCAACATAGAAATAATGTAAAGAGAGTTTCCAGCTTTCATGTGGCAAGATGCCCCAGGATGACAGATATGTATAAGTATAGACAGCAAGCATTGTAGGTCAGAGAGTTCAAAAAGGGGTGTTCCTAGGAGCAAAATGAGACTGGGTTTTCTGTTATGCTTAATTTATGACTTTATTATAAGGAGTTTCTTACAGTAAACAGATTTGGTGATAATTAGTAATAAGTATATATAAATTAAGCAAACATATAAAAAAATTCATTATTGACTCCAAGAAAAATAAAAAGCTTTATAAGTAGAATTTCACCATAATACAAGTTCAGCTGTTGACAATGTTAATGTACAAAATGGATGTAGGCAATCAATATTAACTTAAAAACTTATTCCACAGCTATATTAAAAGTAATAAATGGAAATTATGGGCATTTATGATGAGTGAAAGTAAAAAGAAAACTACATAATTATCTTTCATAGTTGAAAATTAATAATGTCTAAAACTCAAAAATCAAGAAAAAAGATAAAGCAGGTTATTTAAAAATATAACATAAGAAAGAACTAAGTATTTAAAGTGACCATCCCTGAGGGAAGAAATTGATGTTGGGGGTGCATACAGTGTCCACTGTTTGTCGCGATAAGCCTTATTGTCTTATGTGACTTCTAAGCATGTGTATATGTATTTGCTTTCACAAAAATGTATTTTATTTTTGTGACTATAATGCAAATAAAGATATAGGGCAGATTTATTTTTTCCATACTCCATTTATTGAGATTCTAGACATTCCTAGGTATGTCTAAAAGGGAAGAATGCAAAGACTTCAGAAAATAGGAAGACTTCAGGATATTTATCATATGCAAACTATATGATACTCTGCATTTTGGGGGAGGGTCAAGAATTCATTTCTTTCCTCAAGATTTGTGAAGCACATCAGAGAGAATAGCACTAGTATAATAGAAAAGAGTTTTATGATAGTTTTCTTGGGAGGTTAGGAGGAGGAAGTCTCAATGGATTGGATTCCTTGGTTTCAATAAGATGTCCATGATGTGCCATTTAATCCACAAAGAGAGAGGAGGCATAGATGCCATAGTTATTAGAATGTTAAAATCTGGCTATTTAAAAAAAATAGTTCATCAACTTTGTGGATTTGTGGAATTGAAATAGAACAACCTACTAAAGTCTTATCTGTACAACTGAAAAACAGGATCTAGTAAAGAATACCACCAAATAGAAATTAAATTCTAGGGCTCTTACTTAATTCCTAGAACAAGGTTATTTTAAAATATTCACGAGACTCCTCTAGTAAAGAAGAGCCTAATGACCATGAAGGACAATAAATCATAAGTGATGAATGTAGAGAAGGGAAGCACTGCACACAGATTAGAGTTTGTGTTCTAGAATTCAAATTCTGGCTCTACTACTTACTAGCTGTGTGACAGTTGGCTTGGCATTTACCTACTTAATTGTCTTATAGGGAAAGAAAAATACTCAAATATTTACTCAATAATACTAAAATATTAAACATTGTCCAAGAACCAACACTAATTTTGAAGGACACAGGATACTTGTACTCTCCATTAAATGATATCTAATGGTGATCTTGTCCACCTCAAAGTAAGCCAAGCCATGGTAACCTACACATCATTGGTCCAGACAAAGGCATTTACTTTGCCCTAGAAATGACCAATGGATATGATTTTATCATGTACCCATCACTTAGAGTCAGTAGTCTTGTAAAGACATAGATGGAGCTAGTGAAAATAGATTAAAGTCATCGTGAGGAATAAATACCTTGAAAATTGAGGGTAACAGCTCTGCAGTCCAATAACTTTTCTGAACTAGCAAGTAATTTTGCTTTCCCCCAAACTAAAATGTAGCAGTTGAGGAACCAAGGGCAAAAATGATGATACTGTTCACCTAATTATATATTGTGCTTTCCATTCAGTCATCTTCAAGTCCAGGCTCCGCTGCTGTAGAAATTATTTTTTAAAAAAGAAATTCTTAAAAAGAATCTTTTCAGTGTTTAATGAAGGTAGACATCCACTGGGACACTTAATACTCTTTACACCACTATGAAGGCAAGAGGAAAACAAAAAGTATTTTAGTTTATTCTTTAGAGAAAAAAAAAACACTGTATTGCTGTTACACAGTGCCTAGCAAGAAGGGGAATAAACAGAACACCTTCTTGCATTTCCATGTCCAGTGCTGAAAGTTAATCAAACATTGGTGATCTATTCAGACAGAATCACCAAAAACTTAGAACCCTCAGGAATGAAGCTTTGAATAGCCCCTCTGGGTAAAGAATCCCAGCCCTTTGAGGTGCCAGTGAATGGCAAAGCAAACAGAAATGCTTGATGGAGGAAGAAAGTCATAAATACCAGTGATGGTCTCACGACCAGTTGCAGAAACAAAAGCTAAACATTCTACATGTTTCGGGGTTTTTTTCTTGTTGATTATGATTGTATTTACACATTTTAATTAAGTTATTTTTTCTTAGATAGGTTGTTGGTAGTAATTAATGATATATTGCATGGAATCAGTGGCCAAATTCTGAAATGGGATTGTGAAGAACTAAATCAAATACACTTTGCCCAGAGATTCTAGATTACGAACCTGACTCACTTTGGAATTTCTCAAAAGTGGAGGAAGGGAAAGAGCACAATACAAGTTGTATGAGGGATCATTATGTTAGGTGAAATAATTTTTTTTTTTTTTTTTTTTTTGGTGCTGGGGATTGAACTTGAGAACTTGTGCTTGTGAGGCAGGTGGTGGAACTACTAAGCTAAATCCCAGGCCCCTGGTGAAAGAATTTTTAATGTAAATAGATAAAGAAGGAAAAATATCAGTAGCCAAAGCAGTAAATTACAGTCAATATTTGTCATTCATTGGTTACACAAAGCCCATCCTCTCAGGGAGAAATTCCCCTTTGAGCTCATCTTCACATACAAAGCCCAAAGAAGGCTAAGTATGCCCTTTCCATACCTCAAAGATAAGTGCCTCATTTCAAACATAGGACTCCTCCCTGGCTTTTGTACCTTCAGTGAATGATGCAGAGATGAAGAAACCATTTATGGTGCAGGGTTCTGCAGGAGGGGTGGGTAGTGGAACTCTCCCAACTGTCACCAGTGAAGGTAGGATGTGGGGCGGTGTCCAAATCAGAGCATTTTGGAAGTGCCTCTGTTCCCACTACCTAGACTCTCTTTGTTTCCTACTTTATATTGTTACATTTATCCTCCTTAATTAGAGAATTATTTTCCATTATTTGCAATGCAGAGTGATACAGGACAAAACTATTTACCGTACTTTACAAGAGAGACAGCCACTTTGTTGAGGCTAGTCTATCTGAAAGCAGAAAAAGTATATGACTTGTTAATAGTCCCTTTCTGTCTACAACCTTGAACCAAATACTATGCACAAAGTTGGATAACACTGAGCCAAAGTCTCTGCCCCAAGCTTCCATAAGTGAGAGAAAAGGGAGGAAAGGGGAAACATCATAGGATTCACAACTGAGGTTTGAAAAAGCCTGACTTCCAACCTGGCCAAGAACCAAGTCTAGTGCGCTCTCTAACAAAAGTAACTACTTAGGCACAAGCATTGTGTACAGTTCCAGGAGTACATGAATCCTGGAAGACCTTCCCTTTGTTAGATGTTCAAAATCAATAGTCACTCAAAGATAATAATCAAGTGCAGAGAAGATGCAGCCACCAAGGGAATTCCTGAATTAGTTACTGCAGATTTTACTATTTATTAGCCAGTTGTCCTATTGCTGGGACACAATATCTGACATCTACAACTTAAAAGAGTAGTGGCTTAATTTGGCTCATGGTTCTAGGGAATTTAGCCCATGACTGGCTGGCTCCAAGGCAGAAACATCATAGTGGAAGGGTATGGCGAGCAAAGCTATACAGTTCATAGCAGCTGAGACACACAGCAAGGAAACAGTGCCAAAAGGGGACAAAGGAGCAGATATATAGTACCCAAGGTCACGTCTCCATGAGCCACCCAGAAATGCACTTACTAATTTGCTTAGTGGCTCCCAAGACAATCAATCCCAAGACACAATGAAACTTAACCACCACAACTATAGATTAACTTTCAAAAAGAGCACAGAATTAGACCTTCCAATTAGCAAGAAAATTAAGAGGAAAATCTACAGAATTCACTTCTGTGAGTCAAGGCTCTAATTCAAGAACTGTACAAGTTTTCCACATAAATATTTTTCTTTAGTATTCAACAATTATTCTAAAAGGGAGTTTTGCTACAGAGCATATTAACTCCTCTTTATTTAGTCAATTTTAAAAATATCCATTTCCCTTTTATAATATCCAAATGAAGCTTTTGTCTTTTCCTCTTCCAACTTTTTTTTCCAAATGGACTAATGCCCAGCATTGCTGAAGAAAAAAAATTTTCCTCTATAGTCAGTGGCTCCCATGGAGGCTAATAATTCAAATTTCTCTTGTTCATTTAAATCTAGCACCAGAAATAAAGTTTTGCTCTGGCCAGCAATCCCCTCCCAGGAAGATTTGAGCGAATTTATCTGAAGTTGTATTGCTAAAGGAAAGCAATATTCTCACTAAAAGTAATCTCTGTCCTGCAGGCCCTTCTTCTGCTCCAGCCTTCTTCCAAAGTCCCTCTTTCAGTGAGGGACAGTGCAATCATTCAGGCCTCCAAATGAAACACATTAGTTGACCTGAATTTCTGCCTCTGACCTCCTTGGCAACCCTCTCAAAGCTGTCCCATTCCTTTGGGAATTGCTCCCCATTCCTTTGGGCAAACTCTCCTATCACATAGAAATGTAGCCTCAGTCTCTCAAACTCTCTTAAACCTTCGCCTCCTCTCTTTGGCTCAATTAGATTCTGCACAGTGCACCACAATGACTTTTCTGTAAGTATGCCGTTCTCCTGTTTAAAATTATTTAATGACTATCCACTGCCTTAGGAAGAAGCCCAAACATTTTAACATACCTGAAAACCAAAATAGAATTTAATCCTCTCCTGTTAATACAATCTACTTTTTGACAATTTTTGGCCTCCAGTACCACTTGAATTTCCCTAAATGCATCAGCTGCTTGTTCTTGAGGCTTTGCCAGGGGAAGAACAGGACAGTATGGTTTGAAAGTCTTTCTCTTGATACTTTTTTCCCCATCCCCCTCCCTCCATTCTACCCCTATACACTTTCTTATTTACAAGAGCTTTGTGTAAAGGTACAAATTCCATATGACAAATGTGATCATTGTGTATATCTAAACTGTACCAATCAACTTAATGATAAAAAAGTCTTTCTCCTCGTCCATTTATTCTCGTACTTAAATCTGCTTCCTTTTCTAAACTCAGCTCACATATTGCCACCACCAGCAGCCTTGGATTGCCCAAACATTCCTGTGGAAGCAGCTCCATAGAGCTGTCATATTATATTTTCCCTTATGTCAGGACAGTAACCTTAACATAGTCAACTGAGTGCTCTGCCATGTCAGACCTAGAGCCTAGCAAGCAACAAATAGCTGCTGAATGAATGATTTATTAGCTTGTATGCTTTTCTATTAGAATTCTATCCTCCATAAGGAAGCAGCAAGACACTCTTCAGTTTTATTTTTCAGTCTCATTCCAAAAGTCATGATTTTTATTTTTAAGTTTTATTTTTGTACTAAAGCAATGTTTTAAAATTTCTTTTACATAAGCCAGAAATAGCCAAGCAAACTCCCAAGAAAAATTATTGTAGAATATAGAAAATAGAACTATTAAATTTCATAATTGCACTTTGACATCTGATATTAATCTACTGTATTTGCAAAAAAAATGAAGTTTTTATCCTACGCTGTTCCTAAGTTATATATAGACTTCTCTTTTAAAAATTTTTAAACTGATAACATAAAAATTGTATGTATTAATGGGATACCATGTAATATTTGGATGCATGTATATATTTTGTAATGTTTAACTTAGATTAAATGATTGATCTCCTCAAACATTTATCAAACAAGTATCACAAAAACTTTCTAAACATTTTCTTTTTAGCTTTTTAAAATGTACAGTACATTGTAGTTATCTATAGTCACCCGACTGTGCAAGAGCATCGCAGAATTCTAACTGTAATTTATTATCTTTTGATCAATCCTTCCCATCCCTTCCAACTCAAATCCACCCCCTAATTCTCTGTTCTCTAGGTGTTTACCATCCTACACTTGGCTTCTATGAGAGCAACTTCTTTAGATTCCACATATGAGGGCAATTGTGTGTGGTGGATTAACTAATGGTCAACCTGGAACACTCAGCTGAACCAAGTCAGTGTGGTTCGGGGCATGGAAGATCCACCTAAGAATTGTTGTCAAAATGACATAAAAGGAGAACTAGAAGGGAAGATTTCTCACTGTTGATTTTCCTGAAGCTTGCTGAAGCTGGTTTTTGTGATATGAACTTGGCTGTTCTCATTGTCAGAGGAGCTCAGGTCTTCTCTGTCACTGAGAATAGCTGCTGTTCTCTTCTGGGGAGCTCAGGTCTTTGCCTTCAGTGTCACTTCCTGGCTCCAGTGCAGACCCCTCAGCCTGGTGGCACAGACCCTTCACCCCACAGAGCAGACTTTCTAGCTTCTACCACTGGCCTTCCTGGTGTACATCCTTGATACAGACTTGTATGAGACAATGCCGTGTGCTCTAGGCCTCTGGCTGGACTGGTTCAGGACATTGCCATGGGATCCAGGTCCTTAGCTGGATCTTCTGGTCTTTAGCACAAGGACAGATGTCTTGCACTTGTCTGCATTTGACTTTTTGGGTGAATATTATAAAATAATCCTGTAAATTATGTGTACCATATTAAATCTATTCCCTTGCAAAACCCTGACCACAACAATGGGGTAGTTGTCTTTCTCTGTCTGATTTATTTCACTTAACGTAGATTTTTGTCACTTCACTTAGATCCCCATTTCTAACTTTGTTGCCACAAATGACAGTATTTCATTTTTTTAATCGCTAAATAATACTCCTGTCTATATGTACCATCTTTTCTTGATCTACTCATCATTTGATGGACAGTTAGCCATGTCTTCGCTATTTTGAATGAGTGCGGCAGTGAAAATGGGAATGCAAATGTCTCTGACATACTGATTTTCATTTCCTTTTGATATGTATCCAATAATGAGTAGTGAAATTGCTGGATCATAGAGTCATTCTGTTTTTAATTTTGTGAAAAATTCCACACTGTTTTCCATAAATAGCTGTATGATTTTACATCCTACCAGTGATGATTCTTGCAGCTCCACATCGTCATCAGCACTGGTTATCTTTTGTCTTTTTTTATAGCAGTCATTCTCACTGGGGCGAGGTGATCTGTCATGGTGGTTTTTATTTGCTCTGATGATTAGTGGTGGTGAGCATTTTTTGCTGTACCTGTTGACTATTTGTATGTCTTCTCTTGAGAAATGTCTGTTTAGGACTCTAGCCGCCCATTTCAAATGGATTTTTTTGTTTGTTTGTTACTGAATTTTCAGAGTTTTGTATATATTCTAGTTACCAACTTTTTGTTGCAAATATTTTCTCCCATTCCATAAGCATTCTCTGTACTCTGCTAAATGCTATGCAGATGCTTTTTAGTTCGATGTAATCTGTGCCTACTTTTGCTTTTGTTTCTTGTGCTCCATCTGAATTCTGTCTTGTATATTGAGGCTTTTAGTTTCTACAGATGCTAGTCTCACTCCAATGGGCCTAGAACTCTAAGACAAAACTCTACAGTAGCTTTCATGCCCCACTTCCCAGCAAGTGGAGTCTTGCTCCCTGCCCTGGCCCCCAGGTTGGATGACATGAGTCAACCTGTCACAATAGAGTTCCAGCTGCTTAGCCTGTGCTTGGTTTTGGCTTGGTGGTAGAGGTCACCAAGATGGGTTTCAGGTCTAAGGTCTGGATTTAATTCTCTCTCTTTCCCCTAAGCAGGAAGCACCTCTTTCTATGCTGAGCTGCTTTGAGTTGGGACAACTCTTTCTTCAATGCCTTTTTCAATATGTCTTTATTATTCTAAAAGCAGACATTGTGATCTCTTACTTGATTTCCTTTCCTGTTTTGATGGTAGTTTGGTTTAAGAGCAGCTGTTTAATTTGGTGCATGGGTGGGAAGACAATCACTGGAAGATCTTACTCAGCTGCCATCTTGCTTTGCCACCTCTTCTTGCTCCTCCTCCTGTAGTAGATAGATTTTATACACACACACATTTAATCTAATATTTTTCCAAGAAAATTCCTTGTTTTCTGTTTTTTTAATATTGAAAATTCACATTTGTCAGCCTCAACTGTCCTGACATTATAAATTTGTGTTCTAATGCTATATTTTCTGTTTAAAGTACAGACTTACTTCCGGTCATACAGTATCTCAAAGATATACTTTTGAACTAAAAATGAAGACTTCCAAGCCTACTTTCTCCACTTAATCTTCTGCCACCTAGGTAGAAACAAGAAGTTTTGGTGACTGCTGGATGCTTCTCTGAGGTTTGTGAAGGAAAATTCTTGTGGAACTGAAGAATATGAAACATTTGTGACTACATCACCAAATTCCATTTTATACAATGGTTACTTTCACTGGCAACCCTGATAATATTAGAGTCAAGTATCTTCATCCATTTATCTAATTTGGGAAGATATATACTATAATTATCAATGCTTCAGTATGTTTAAAAGAGGTGGAAAGTAAAAAATTATTAATGGTGCTAAATAACTTCATACTTAAATATATGTGGTAGAGGTTATAGGATAGAATAATGCTTGGAATTCTGGGTTCATTTTATTGAAGGATATAAGTGTTTGCAGTTTCATTTTAGAATTGTCATAAAAATGTCATATCATAGAAATTCCAATATGTACATATTTTTAAAAAAGCATTTTCTCTCCTCTACATTTTGTTAACTGTGTGAACTGAGACGAAGTGAAAACTTTGGAGTACCCTGGCATATTGTGTATCTATACACCTTAATTTAGTGTATGTGAAATATTGAAAACTAGTCTTAGTCTTATATTTTAATTTTGTAAAATTTTTAACAATTAAGAAAGATGTAGTCTTAGGAAAAGTATATAATGTTATTTTTAAATTTAATAAAAATATTCATGAAAGGGAATAATTAATGCAGCCATTTGAATCGCAATATTATAAAGGCATTTTGATAGTCTAATCTTATATTTGGAAATTTCAGTTTAAAGATGTTGAACAACTCCATTTGTCTTCTACTCATAACTTTCCATGAGTGTTAATATGAGTTAAGAGCAGATCCTGAAATAAATGTTTCTAAATTATTTTTATTATTTATATTTCATTTGAGATGAGAAGGAAAGTAATATTCCCCATGAGCCAATGAGCAATGGTTAAAATGTTTAATGGGAAATGGGAAATCCATTAGTTACTAATATTGAGGAGAACTAAATTCTCATTTTGACCTTATCTCTCTGTTATGAACATATTATTCAGAACTTGGAGGGGAATTTTGATTGAAAAAAGCCTCTATGAAATCATTAAGCAATAGTAAGCAGGATGTGAGGATGTGCTGTGATTTCCCTTGTGCCCTACATTATAATACTATATTATAATACCAGATTGGTATCCAGTATGAAAGTGCAATTGTATCTGATGCTTATGCTTTTTGATACCATTAGTGCATTAAAAGACACTATAGTTTGCCCCATCTGGGAGGAATTAACAGTTCACACCAAAGTTTTTTATTACACATTTTAAGTTGATCTCTGTCAGGGGACTCCTTTGGTATTGTAGTTTTATAAAAATTTGAGATGCCTGGAGTTAAGTGTAAATTTTTGCAGTATGTGACCCGTTGAATATACTTTTTTATAAGAAAAGATAATGATAACTCAGATTTCATTATTCTGGCCTGATTAAATGTTAAAAAAAAAAGTTATAGAGTGTAGTTGATTCTCTATTTCAGGTATTGTCTAAAAAAAAGCAGGAATTGATAATCTTACGTAAAATAATATTGAATGAGAGTTTCCAATTGCTACTCAGAGTAAGAAAATGTATCCTTCCAAAGATACAATATCAAATCTTCATAATTGTTTTACAACATTGAAAAATTAGTATAGTCATGGAAATATTTCTGATATCTTTTCACTTTTCCTTTGTGTATCTAATTAAATAATGTCATTTCTTATGTGCATAAGAGAAAAGGATACAGGATCTATAATTTTGCACTTCATATTGGTACATGCTATTCTCTCTGATTTCTTTTTTTTTTCTTAAAATCTTTTACTGGTATATTTTAGGTATACAATATGTTTACATTTATCATTGGGTGCTTGTACCTGTACATGATGTATCTTGGTTCTTATTTTTTCCCCATTATCTGTGTGCCCTTCAACCCCTCCACCCTTCCCTATTTACAAAGACTTCATTTCCTTTTTTCTCTTTTCTCATAATTTTTCCTTTCCTTTCTTTCCTTTCCCCTTCCCCTCCCACCACCCCTACACCTTTTCCTATTTCAGATTATCAGTTATTCACTTTAATCATTTTAATCCTTATTTACACTTTCAGTTTCTAACACTAGAGAAACTATTCAGTATCTACACATGTGTGTCCTATTTATTTCACTTAAGAGTATGGCCTCAATATGCATTCATTTAGCTATAAATGATGTTTTACTGTTGTTGGCTCTTTTTTCTTTTTCACCCTTTTCCTTTAGTTTCTTACCTTGCCTGATGGCTTCCCTCTGTTGAGCTTCATGGAGTTGTGACCTTCATTGTCTTTTTCTAGGATATTGCTTAGAATTGTTTGGAGTGCTGGTTTGGTGTTCATGAAATTTCTAAGGAGTTCTTTGTTGTGGAAGTATCTAATTTCCCCATCGATTTTGAAAGATAATTTTGCAGAATACAACAGGCTAGATTGGAAGTTATTTTCTTTTAAGTCTTGAAATACTTCACTCCAGGCTCTCCTTTATTTGAGGGTTTGTGTTGAGAAGTCGGCCGTGATTCTGATGGGCTTTCTTTCATTGGTGATTTGTTTCTTTTCTCTAACTGCCTGTAGGATTTTGTTCTTCTATTGGGTTTCTCGGATCTTGACTATTATATGTCTAAATGTAAATTTTTTTTGATCGTGGCTAGTTGGAGTTCTATATGCCTCATTTATCTGTATGTCCAATTCTCCACCTCTGTCTGGGAAGTTTTCTTCTATTATTTCTGTGAACAGTTTTTTAATGTCAATTGTACTTTCTCCTGTTTTTTTGTGGACTCCTATCAGTCTTATGTTATTCTTCTTTGCATCATCTAGCAGCTGCTGGATTGACTTCTTGTGGTCCCTTTGTTGTTGTTGTTGTTGTTGTTGTTACTGGGAATCGAACTCGGGTCCTTGTTCTTCTGAGGCAGGCAGTGGAACCACTGAGCCAAATCCCTGGCCCAATCCCTTACTCTTTTTAAGAAATCTCTGTTTTCATGGTCCTTCACCACAATCCTGTCTTCTATATCTTATATTCTATCTTCAGATTCTCTTAATCTGCTCTGCATGCTTTCAGTAGAGTTTTTAATCTCCTGAATATCTGTTTGAATCTGTTTCATGGATTCCATTTCTTTTTTATCTTGGGCAATCATGGTTTCCATTTCTTTCTTATGCTGGGCATTCATGGCTTCCAGCATGTTTCTGAGCTCATCTATTTTTTTTTTTTTATCAGTTTCTGTTCTAGAGCCTCTAATCATATCTTTTACCCTGTTCACCATGTCTGTAGTTATCTGGGAGATTATTTCTGCTTTGAATTTTTCTAGAGCCTCATTCATCTCTTTTGTTATTTTCTGTGCTATCAGTTCAGGGTGTGCAGGTGGTTGATTATCAGACTTTTCCACCTCATTTCCCCCGGAAATTGCCTTTTGTGGGGTGGAACTCTGAGTTTGTGCCTTACTTAAGTGTCTTTTCATTTTTGTTCTTGGTACTGTCCCTGGTTTAGTTCCTGGGTTGATACTTTGAAGTTGCTTATTGTAAGTATCTTCGTTGATGTATTTAGATCCTTTATGGAATGATTGCTTCTCAGCGGTGTCTTCCAGATATAGCTGGTCTTTAGGTTTTGAGTCTCTAGTGGCTCTGAGGCTAGTTCATTTTCATTATACTAGAAAGGACAACTGACTAAATCAATCACAACACCTTAGCCCAAGTGATACAATCAGCAACACCATAGCATCAAGTACATTTTAGAAAATGACAATTTGTGGTAGTTATTAATCTATCAACTTTAACTGTGTGAATTAAATCAAAGACCAACCCAACATATGTTTATAGTGAATAAACTCTTCAATATAGCAACTTTACCCTTCAGAGTGGGGAGTTAGAAGGAGTTGGGGATGGAGGGATAGGTTGGTAGAAGGATAGGGGTAGGTTAGCAGTGAGGCCAGAGGGCACAGGTGAGAGTAGGAAAGAGAAGAAAAGAAAAATAAAGAAGAAACATGAATTAGGGCCAGAACAGGAACACAAAGGGAGATGAAGAACAATGTGGGACAGCAAGGGACCAAGGCAGAGAGAGAAAGAAAAGAGAAAAGAAAGAAAAAAGAGAAAAATAAAAATTTTAAAAGAGTAGAAAAAGAAGAAAAAAATTAAAAATAAGAGCAAAAAACAAAAAAAATAGTGGTAATTTTGAAAATAGCAAATAAAAAATAAAAATGAAGGGCCTCCTTCAGGGTATGTCTCTGCTGTCACAATAGACAACATGGGCAGCAGTGTGCAGATATAAGTCAATGAGTCTCAGCAAGCCAGTCACATACCCTGAGTTTCAGGCAGATTTCTGGCTACAAGTCCCAAGTTGAGCTCCCTGACCTCCTGCAGGGTTGAACTCTGCAAGGTTCTATTGCAGGTTTCAGCTGCCCTTCCCCTGAAGATAGTCCAGGTGCTGATGGGAGGTGATGATCCCTCCAACTTACCAAGTACGGTGGTCTGGTGTGCCTTTATTCCAGAGATTCTCTTTACTTTCCCAGTGGGCTTCCGTTTTCCTCAGGGAGCCTGAGAGAGGCCCTCTCTCTGTTGTTCACTTCTGCAGCTCAGGACAATGGCCTTTATGTCCCCCTGTGCCTCTGTAGTGTGGAAGCAGGTAGCTGCACAGCCAAGAGGCCAGAGGTAGGAGGGAGGGATGTTGTTGCAGATGTCCTCGCGGCTATGCTGGTGGCAGCTTGTGGGCATGCCCAGGGGTCTTCACCATCTCCTGGTCACAGATGGACGTGGTGAGCTGGATGGAGCAGGACCTCTGTCTGATTTCTATGCAAGACTCCCACAACATTTTACTTTCAGTACTGCAACCACTGAGCGTTACCTGGCATTCCTGTCTCCACCTCATAGTTTTCTCTCATTACTCAATGAAAAAGAATGTTTAATCAAATTCCACCATTGTAGATTCATCTTAATACCTACAGCAAACATTATTTCATTTACTTACTAGCACCAGAGTGACATAGAGTTGCAAAAGAGCCCTCTGGCAGACAGTGGGATGCTGCAGAAAGAATATAGACCTCTCCAGAAGACCCAGATAGAACTTCCGGGCCATGCTGAGCCGGGGCTGTGTACTGCACACCTGTCTCCCCTTACTCCTCAGCTGCGGCAGCCATGGTCGCCATGAAGACCCTGAACCCCAAAGTCGAGGTGGCTTGCACACAGGCGGCACTGGCTGTTAACATTACCGCTGCTCCAGGACTGCAGGATGTGCTGATGACCAACTTGGGGCCTACAGGCACCATGAAGATGCTTGTTTCTGTTGCTGGACACAATCAGGCTTACTAAGTATGGCAATGTGCTGCTTCACGAATGCAAATTCAACACCCCACAGCCTCCTTAATAGCAAAGTAGCAACAGCCAGGGATGATATAACTGGTGATGGTACTACTTCCAACGTCCTTATCATAGGAGAGCTGCTGAACAGGCAGATCTCTACATTTCTGAGGGTCTTCATCCAGAATAATTACTGCAGGTTTTGAAGCTGCAAAGGAAAAGACCCTGCAGTTTTTGGAACAAGTCAAAGTAAGCAGAGAGGTGGACATGGAAACACTTATAGATGTGGCCAGAACATCTCTACGTAGGTAGAGTTCATGCTGAACTCGCAGATGTCCTAACAGAGGCTGTAGTAGATTCCATTTTTGCCATTAGAAAAAAGATGAACCTATTGACCTGTTTATGGTTGAAATCATGGAGATGAAATATAAATCTAAAACTGATACAAGCTTAATCAGGAGGCTTGTTTTGGACCATGGGGCCTGGTATCCTGATTTAAAAAAAAAAAAGAGTAGAAAATTTGTACATCCTCACGTGCAATATTTCCTTAGAATATGAGAAAACTGAGGTCAATTCTGGCTTTTTCTACAAGAGTGCAGGAGAGAGAAAAATAGTAAAAGCTGAAAGAAAATTTATTGAATATAGAGTTAAAAAAACCAGTAGAACTGAAAAAGAAGGTCTGTGGTGATTCAGATAGAAGATTTGTTGTTATTAGTCAAAAGGGAATTGATCCTTTTTCCTTGGATGCTCTTGCAAAAGAAGACATAGTAGCTTGGCATAGAGCTAAAAGGAGAAATTGGAAAGGCTGACTCTTGCTTGTGGTGGGGTGGCTCTAAATTCCCTTGATGACCTAAATCCTGACTGTCTGGGACATGCAGGACATGCAGGACTGGTCTATCAGTATACTTTGGGAGAAGAGAAGTTCACCTTCATTGAGAAATGTAGCAATCCCTGCTCTGTCACGTTATTGGTCAAAGGACCAAATAAGCACACTCTCACTCAAATCAAGGACACAATAATAGATGGCTTGAGGGCTGTCAAAAATGCCATTGATGATGGCTGTATGGTTCCCGGCACTGGCGCGGTGGAAGTGGCGATGGCACGGGTGCTGATTAAACACAAGGCCAGTGTGATGGGCTGGGCCCAGCTCAGAGTCCAGGCGTTTGCCAAGGCATTGCTCGTTATTCTGAAGGTTCTTGCTCAGAACTTTGGCTTTGACCTTCAGGAAACATTAGTTAAAATTCAAGTAGAACACTCAGAATCAGGTCAACTTGTGGGTGTGAACCTGAACATTGGTGAGCTGATGGTAGCAGCAGAAGCAGGTGTATGGGATAACTATTGTGTGAAGAAACAGCTGCTTCACTCCTGCACTGTGATTGCCACAAACATGCTCCTGCTGGACAAATTCATGCGGGCTGGAATGTTCTCTCTGAAAGGCTGAGTGGAACCCTCCCTGGTATCATTGGAATCCTGAAGATTACAGAATAATACTGAGGACTAGAGTTGTGGGATTTTTGCTTCAAATGATTTTCAAAGGAATTTTCTTTTTCCACATGAATAAAAGGAGAGAACCCTTGGTATCTATTCAAAATTTTTAAAAAAGAATATAGTCCTCGTGGTAGTTGGCTTCAATGTTAGTCAAGTTCATTATTTCTTATCTATGTGGGAAAGGAAGAGTATTGCAAATTTGTAGTCATTTTACCCTCCCAAAACATTTCCAATTCCTCAAAGTTATTTCGATCATTTATCTTCAAGCTCATCATTCTCTTCCTTGCCCCTTTGACTTTCAAAATATAAGAATATCTTTATTTGACTGAAAAAATTAATAGAGGTAATCTCAAATCCTTTCTACTAAATTTTCAATTGTGCCTATAACTTTCCTCTATGCATTTCATAGTATAGTGTATCTGCATATGAAGGCAAATCCTCTTCAAAGATTAGACTTTACTCAAAGACTTGGAGAACATAAGATTTGAATTGTTTAACTTTGAAAAGCTGCACAAACCTGTGTAAATAATATAAACAAAATGGCAGCTAATTTTCATTTTTTTCTGGGAGCCTGAAGTGTAGAAAGAATTCACTAGCAGTATTTAATTGAGTAACCTGTTTTAAAATATTTGATAAAATTTAAACTATACTACATAGATGCAAATTACTGAACTTTCTAAATCATATCACTTGGAAATACAATTTGGCAAATAATCCTATCAGGTCCACAATCTTCATTATTAGGCTTTCTGGTTTAAATAGACATGAAAGGAACTCTGGATTTTTCACACTCAGATAGTGACAAAAGTGTAACATCTATCTTTATTATCAAGGAATAAATTCAAAATAACTCATGACCATTTAAGAGCCTCTGAGCCAATTCTCCAGTGTTAGAGGCTCTTAAATGAAGACAAAAATCATACATCTAATGTAATCTAATTATGCATAGGTTATCTAATCCTCTCATCCTTCACCAAAAGAATATAGGTACTTTACACTTCACACTATAAAATAAGTAAAAGAATCACCAAGACATTTTAGGTAATAATGGATACAAAGTTCTAACTAACCTTAATTCCAGCAACACACAAACTCACTATGGTCTAGTAACAATGAGAGTTGTGGGATCGTGTGGCAAAATAGAGAACTTGCCTGCCAATGGAACAACAAGCCCATCCAATTATTTTTACAGTTCCTCACTCTAATCTTGAATGGACACATTGCCCATTTGAAGAATCCTTAAAATGGCTCACTGACCTATGATGTAAAAGCTGTTATAGGATAAATCATCAAATGTAAGATATGGTGTTCTTCAATTAAAAGCCTAATACTGAAGTCACAGTGCATACATCCCAAGGTTTTAGACATATAAGTATAAGTAGATTTCTTGCTCATGTGATAGTCCCATATGGGTATGCCTGGATAATTACCTTCATCCACACAGTAGTTCAGAGATCTATAAGCTTTTCCTCTTAAATTTCTGCTGTTCCATGGGGAGTGCATTCTCATTCTTTACAAACACACAGTGGCAGTGAGGAAACAGGATTACAGATGATACACAAACACGTCTAAACTGCCTTAGCCTTAAAATGGCAGCCCTCATGTCTATTGACATTCCATTTATTAGTCAGATCTGACCTTAGTCAGATAATTATATCTAACTAAAAGAAAGATGGGGGGTAGAGGGTAGAGATAACCTTAGGAAGAATAAAAGAATAATGATTTTGGTGAATAGGCAGTAGTGTGTGACATGGGACAATTTGAGAGATTTATGTCATGTTAAATATTTAAAAGATGTACTCTGTAAACACATACCAATAACTGCATTTGTAATTCCTTTTTTATTTTTTTGGTACCAGGGATTGAACTCAGGACCTTGGGCTTTCAAGGCAGGTGTGGTGCCACTGAGCTAAATCCCCGGCCCTGCAATTCCTTTTGATGAGATAATTGAAAGTAAAAAATGTTTCATTTTCAGATGATTTTTTTTCTAGCAGCTAATATAGAGTGCTATAGAATTACAATGGATGTGGGGCTGAAAGATATGAAGAAAGACAGTTCTTCCACTGTGCAGACTTTTGAGTTGCATCTCTTCTTATCCAATAGTTCTTTAAATAAAAATAACCCCAGAAGAGTTTCTGTACTAATGCACAGGCACTGGCTAATTGATTGTTCTAATGGAATTCTTAAAGACCAAGGTTAATAATATTTTTGTCCCATGTAAATGTTCACCAAAAGGCCACCTTTGCTTCATAAATGTTTAGAAAACAATAAGGATAACAACAGCAGCGTATATAAAAGGTTGTAAAAGGAAGACATAAATCTGGCAAGGCTTTATAACCAGCTGCAGAAACAAAGGTAAAAATATATCATCCAGAGATTCTTTCTAAACTTGAAGCTGAATACACTAAACCAGCATCATTAAATCAGCCTGCTTTAGGGTGCTGAGATTATTTTTCTGTTTGTGATAAATTGACCATAACAATCAACGGGGTATTTTTAGATGTTTTTGCATGTGGTAGAAAATGAAAAAAGTGTGTGTCTGTGTGTGTGTGTAAGTGTGCTCATGGGCTACTGATAGAATCTAGTGAGCATGTGGTGTTTTTCCCATGTAGAACACCCTCCTCATTTTTTTATTTAATAAAAATCCTACTTTTGAGAAACTGTCCACCACTTAAAATAGTTACTGAAGGGTTGGAAGAACCTGGTACATGCCTAATAGATATCTCTTTTTGGAGTTTGACTCTGACACAGAAATGAACAAATAAAGCAGACAGGAAGGGCAGCACAAATTTTAAAAATAGTCCCGACTCTCTAGCTACTGAGATTTCCACTGGCTTTAACTCTTTTTCTTTCAGACAGACTGACTGGCACTCCCTTTGATGAAATAACTGACACGATAATTTTTTTTTGGTTTTTGGGGGGGGAGTACCGGGGATCAGACTTGGGTCCTTGCGCTTGTGCGGCAGGCGGCAGAACCACTGAGCTAAATCCCTGGCCCCCGATACAATAAATTTTTAAATAAAATACAAGTGACCTTCTGTGTTTTGGGTTGTACATTCATAATTCTACTAACCATAGGTCAAAAATATTTGAAAAAAATCAGTGTCTGTTCTGAACATGTACAGATTATTTTCTTGTCATTATTGCCTACATAATATAATGTAACAGTTTATATAGCTGTCACATTGTTCCAAGTATTATTAAGAACTCTAGAGATGATTTAAAGGATATGAGAGGATGTATGTAGGTAATACACAAATTTTACACCATTTTACAAAGTAGACTTGAGCATACTTGATTTTGGTCCCTGCATAGGGTCTTGGAACCAACACCCCAGGGATACAGAGGGGCAGCTGTATCTGTTTCTGCTTGAATTGTATTTTTTTCTTAGAATCAGACAATAACAATAATAACAAAAACCCTTTAACTTTCAGTCTATGAGTTTCTTTTTGAATTAAGTGTGTTTCTTGTATGCAGCATATTGTTGGATCTTGCTTCTTGACCCATTCTGCCAGTCTATTTCTTTTGATTTGTGAGTTGAAACCATTAACATTGATGGTTATAACTGATGCGTATTGAGTTATCATTGTCATGACTTTTTCTTTTTGTTTGATCCTCCCCCTTTGCTTTTAATTTCTTATCATGCCCAGTGGATTCATTCTGCTGGGCTTCCGGGGGTTGTGATCCTCAGTATTGTTTCCTAGGATTTTGTCTAAAAATTTTTGGCATGCTGGTTTGGTATTCATGAAGTTCCTAAGGTGCTCTTTGTCATGAAAGTAACTTATTTCACCATCAATTTTGAAAGAGTTTTTCAAGGTACATCAATCTGGGTTGGAGGTTGTTTTCCTTTAGGGCTTGAAACACATCACTCCAAGCTCTTCTTGCCTTGAGAGTGTGCACTGAGAAGTCTGCTGTGATTCTGATGGAGTTTCCTTTGTATGTGATTTGTTTCTTTTCTCTAACTACTTGTAGAAGTTTGTTCTTCTGTTGGGTTTCTGGAATCTTAACAATTATATACCTATGTGTAGATTTTTTTTTTATCAAGGCTAGTTGGAGTCCTATAGGCCTTGCTTATCTGTATGTCAAATTATTTTCCCCTGCCTGGGAAGATTTCTACCATCACTTCTGTGAACATTCTTTTTATGTCATCTGCACTCTCTCCTGTTTCTTCATTGACTCCAATCAGTGTTATGTTATTTTTCTTTGCCCATGAACTAGCACAAACAATCAACAAGTGGGATCTCTTTTTACTAAAAAGCTTCTGCACAGCAAGAGAAACCACCAGCAGTGTAAAGAGACAACCCACAAAGTGGGAAAAATCTTTCACCAACAGTCCCTCAGACAAAGGTCTACTATCTCAAATCCATAAAGAACTTTAAAAAATCAGACCTCCAAAATTTAAAAACCCAATCCAAAAATAGGATCTGAAGTGAACAGACATTTCTCACACAAAGAAGTAGACATGGCAAATAAACATATGAAAAAGTGTTCAACATCACTGGTCTTTTGAGAGATGCAAATGAAAACAATGCTGAGATTCCACCTCATTCCAGAAAGAATGGCTGCTATCATGAAATCAACCAAAAACAAATGCTGGTGGGGCTGTGGGGAAAAAGGAACACTGCTCCACTGCTGGTGGGAGTGGAGACTAGTGCAACCATTGTGGAAATCAGTATGGAGATACCTCAAAGAAGTAGAACTAGAAGTCCCATTTGACCCAGCTTTTCCCCTGCTAGGTGTCTTCCCACAAGATTTAAAAGAATCATACCACAGCCATATATGTGCACCCATGTTTATAGCGGCACAGTTTGTAATAGCTAAAACTTGGAAACAGCCCAAATGCCCATCAACTGGTGACTGGATAAAGAAAATGTGGGTTTTTTAATAAAATGGAGTACTACTCAGCCATCAAAAATGAGAAATTAGAGACATTTATTGCTAAATGTGTGCACATTGAGGCAATACTCAAGTGAAATAAACAGGACACTCATGTAAATACTGAATAGTTTCTCTAGTGTGAGAAACTGAAAGTGTAAATAAGGACTAAAAGGTATAATAGATAATGTGAAATAGGAAGAAAAGGGGCAAAGGGGAGCAGGAATCGGGAGGGGTAGGGGAAAAGTAGGAAGGGAATGGAATTAATATGAGAAAATGAGGAAATGGAAACAAAGTCTATAAATAGGGAGGGATGGAGGGCTTGGGGGGAGGGCAGGGGAAGGGGGAACAATAAGAACCAAGAGAGATTACATAAAGGTGCATATCTCCAATGATAAATGTCATTTTAATGTACACCTAAAATGTACCAATAAAAGGATATATAAAATAAATAAATAAATAAATTTTGACAATAGCATTCTGAAAAGAAACCCTTCCGTGGCTCACCGTTGCCTTCAGGGTCAGGGGCAAACTGGAACACGAGGCTCTTCTGGCACTGTTCCTGGCCAGCTCCCAGTTCCTCTGTGAGTGTCACAGTATGATCCCGCCATGGTCTGGATTCTTTGTCTTCATCATCTTTTCTCACCTCAGGCCTCAGTATGCTGCTTCCTTTGCCTGAAACCCTCCTTCTCCTCTCATTCGCCTCCCAATTCCACCTCACTCCTCAGGCCTTGGCTCAGACAAGCTTTCCTAGAACTCCCCACCCTGGACTACATAGGATGCTCCTTCCACATGCTACAGCAGGTGAATCCCTGTGCAGCTCTTGAAAAAAAAATCATTTAGATCAATGATGCTCTTACAATTGATATCATATCTGGATCCAAATGAATCTCTTCCTTCTGTAATAATCTTATATTAAACCTAAAACAAAGCCATTCAGTGAAGTTATTAAATTCAAAAGATGGAATATGTGAGTACCAGCATAAGATATGCAACAGTTTCTCACACATATATCAACTGAATAATAAAACTCTATTTATAAAAAATAATCACTTTTAAAATGAATAAATATGATTTGTACATATAAAGCAGTGCAATAAAATTTCATTATACTTTCAAAGATGGAAAACCAAGTTTGATAGTAGATGTTGGCTGGAGAAAGAGGGTGAGAGATTATTCTTTGCAAAGGTGAATACATATTTGTTTGAATATCAGACATTATTAGAATCATACAGGCTTGAAAGTTCTCTTTCTTTTGAGATTTTAACCATAACTATCTGATATGGAAGGCTCTGACATAAAGGGAAAAGAGTCAGGTAGAAAAATATGTGCTTGAAAACATGAAGAAATCATGTATACATTATATACATATAAGAATGAAAGGGAGTAGAAGAGGATTCCTCTTTATCCTTACTGTTTTATAATCACTGGAACAGCAAAACATTTGTGCCCATTCAAATGCAGCATGCTTTTCAAATTTGTTCAATATAACACTATTCGACTAGAAACTATTGTATGAAATAGATTTATAAATGTGCACTTTGTTTGGAACAGTAATGTTGCAGTGTAACTATATGGTATATTGATTTAATGGATTTCAAGGTAAAAAGTCATATTGGGAAAAAGTGTCATTGTCTAAAAAGTGATGTAAGTTTTCAAAAGCTATTACAGTATAAAGTCTTTAAGAGAAAAGGTGATATGTAAGATTGGATGGCATACAAGACTAATCGAAACAACTGGGGAGGTCGTAGCAAACTACACCCCCCTTTCTGTCTCCTCTTGTTTGCCACATCTGGTACTCACTTCCAGAGTTTTGGCCATCATCTGAGATGTACATGTTATCTTTTCTTTTTTCAGTTTCTGTTACCCACTATTTCACATCTAAATAGCCTCGCTTGCTAACTCTTCAATTTGCTATGAACTTTTAGGACTGCAAGCATTTTCTGTTTTCCCCTTTTCACTGAATACTTTCATTTACTCCTCAAAGTTTAAGAAAATCCTACTTATTTTTCAATTCTCAGCTCATGTCACCCTTCCTAAGCCCCACCTAAAGCAAAAATAAATACTTTGTCATGTATATTCTTGTAGCGTATGATTTTATACGTCCATGCTAGTACTCATCACATTTCATTATAATTAGCTGTTTATACAGCCAAGTCCTTTGTAAGTTCCTCAGACAAAAGAATTTTACCTTATTTGTTTTTATACAGCCTGTGTCCAACACAGTGTTTAACTCATCAAAAAGACAATCAATAAATATACATTGTACAGAACAAAGGAAAAGAATTTTATGAAGTATTTGTTGGTCAGTAGTAGACAATGAATAGAATTGAAAGTTCAAGTTGTTAAAGTTCATATTTTGCAAATGTTCTCTACTCAAAACATGTAACAGTGGGGCCAGGGATTTAGCTTAATGGTTCCGCCCCCTGCCTCGCAAATGCAAGGACCCAAGTTCAATCCCCGGTACCAAAAAAAAAAAAAAAAAAAAATGTAACAATTAAGATTATATATAAAATACAGAAAATTTAGATACCCATGTCTAAAACAAAGATAATACAACCAAAATAAAACAAAGAAAAACCTTGTGTTGTAGGTGAAGCTGAAGGGACAGGCCTCCTACGGTACAAGTTGCCAGCAAGTAGAGATAGCCAGTTTCTACTCCACATAATAGTGTACTAGCTCTCTGTACAAGGACAGAGACAGAGTACACAGTATTTATTCAGAGTCGGTGAGAATGTTAAGTTACAATGACTCTAGGGAGCCACCTGAACACGGTAAAATGTTCATATCTTAGAATCCAAACCAAAACCTTGCACATGTGGACAGAGGTTTTCCTAAGGCAGTGAAGTACATGGCTCTGGACCAAGACTTTTGGCTCCATTGCTTTCGGCTATGTGACTTGAGACAATTATTTAACCATTCTGTGTTTTGGTTTCCTTATCTTAAAAATGTAAGTAATAACAATGCCTACCTCTTGGGGGTTGTTTTGAGGATAAAACTATGTCAAACATTTGTATAAGTCATACAAAAATGTGTGGCATATAGTATGGACTCAAAATTTAGCCTTTATTATTATTATTATGGCACAACAAGTTCTAACAAAAAATTTCCAGCCAAGGGAAAATTCTATCATCAAGGGAAAGGTAAAATGTCATACACTTGTGCACTAAAGTTAATCATCGCAGTTAAAACCCACATGCTAGAATTTCTTGTAACCATAAGGATAAATCTTAGAAACATAATGTTAAAAAATAAAAATAATATGAATTTAAGTATAGTCTAATTTTAAAATGCAAAATAGTCACATCATATATGCATACATACTCAGTAATTTTTAAAAACTTGAATATAAGAGCCACAGGCCAACTTATAATACAAACTACCTGTGAAGGAACAAACAAGATAATAATATTATGAGGTGGATCAAAAGAAAGTGCAGCATTTCCGTATTTTTCATTTCTTTAAAAGAATATTCAACAAAATAAAGGAAAGGAAATAATTGTGTATAGCGTCATTTATTATTTAACTATTTAATTTAAATGTTTAATTCAGATATTGTACCTATAGAAAGAGTATCTCTATATGAAAATGACATTCTCTAAAATATGGCTTCTATTATTTACTTTATATATTCTAATAACTGAAACATTATTTTAATTGGATGTATACTTCATTATGCTTATTTCTTAGAATTTCAAAGTGTTAAATTTCTTTTACTAGCACAGAAGCATATTCTTTCTAAAGCCAAAAATAACAAAAATGAAAAAAGTCAAATATATCCTACAATGACACAATTCTAGAATTACTTGAAAAGGATATTTCAAAGGAGAGCCACATTGATGAAGAGCCCCAGAAGCCTAGACTAAGAGGGAAAAAGAAAATTTCCCCAAAGGATATCAGGCCATTGATGTTACCAAAGAACTTGAAGTGGTTAATAGATCTTCTGATTTCTCAAGACAAGCCAGAATTCCAGATTTTTATGTAAAATATCCTATTTTTAATGTTTATGTATCAAAGGTCCCGGTACCACCCTCAAGCTCAATGATTCTCAGACTTACAGAACTCAAACAAAGCTGTTTTACTCAGGTTATGATTACAGTGAAAGGACACAAAGTAAAAGCAGTGAAGGGAGAAGGCACAGCAGAGTCAAAAATAAAACAGGTGCGAGATTTCAGTTATCCTGTCCCCATGAAGTCATACAGAAAGGACTTAAGTCTTCTGGCAACAATCTGTGACAACACATGCAAAGTGCTGCCAACCAGGAGGCTCTCACCTGAGCTTTGGCTGGGAGAGTTTTACCGGGGTTGGTCATGTATGCACACAGCACATGACTGACCTTAGCTACTCAGATTCCAGCCCCTCAGGAGCCAAACTGGCTCAAAGCCCCAAGTAGATAAAAAGAACTGTTCCCAATAAATCACATTACATCTCTTTTTTCTTTTCATAATAGAGTAATGTTTGGATAATCTTCCTTTTCTCAGTCCAGTGGTTCATGTGGAGTAGTTCAAAGGTGGGCTATATGGGCTGTGCTTGTCTTAGGGAGCAATGAATAGAACTAAGGGATTGGCATATAGATAAACAAGTGATCTAAGCTGACCAAATAAAACCTCTTCTTTGGAGCTATGAGGGGACCTATTAGGAAAGAACTCCTTTATTCCAGGTTCACACCATCAAGAGACCACACAAACTTGGCTTGGTATCAGCCATCTCTACCATCACATAATAATATCCTACCTCAGAATAAAACCAAATCAGAAGAGAGCAGAGATAGTGGGTAGAAAAAAACAATCAAATTCCTGGTAATAATGGTGAAAAGTTCCTAGGTTCAGCAGTGGTTGAAGCCACCATAACTAGATTAAGTGCATTTGTAATCAAAAGGAGTCCTTCTAAAATGCAAAGCTCCAGCCAACTGGAAGATGTAATAGGGAGGGAGGGAATGTTAGGATACAGGAACTTATCATTGAGCACTGAGGCACATGCTTAAGCAAAACATGTGCTTAATAGTTTTTTTTTTTAATTTTCATTGCTATCATGAAATGTTTATTTATGATCAATAAAAATGTAGAATTTGAAGTTACACTGGATAAAATGAGAAAGACTATACTTGTTTTGTTAATAAATGTTTATTTTATTTTATTTTTTTTAAAGAGGCAAATAGTACATACAGTAATCCCAGAACTCTGGGAGGTGAGGCAAGTTTAAGCCCAGCCTGGACAATTTAGCAACTTTAGACCCTTTGTAAAATTTAAAAAAGCTACAAAAGGGACTAGGGATGTAGTTCAGTGTGAAAACCCTGGGTTCAATCCTCACTACTGCAAAAAGAAAGAAAAAAAGAAGAAAACTGTCCATATATCTCTACTTACAGACATAATTCCTTTAATTGTTAACAGATTACATTAATATGATACTACTGTTACAATGGATGAGTCAGCATTGATGTATTTACATATTAATTAAACTCAATAGCTCATTCAGATTTTCCTAGTTTTAATTTAATGTTTCTTTTCTGTTCTAAGATCCCACCTCAATATACCGAATTACATTCATTTATGTCTCCTTAGCTACAGCTTGACAGTGACAGTTTCTCAGACTTTACTTCTTTTGATAACTGATAATTTTTAAAGAATATTGACCAAATATGTTACAGGATGCCCTTCTATTGAAAGTTGTTTTTCTCATTGAGCTGGGTGGGATTTTGAGAGCGTGCTAAAAAAAGGTAAAGAGCCATTTTCATCATATATCAATATTATATAGTATCAGCATGATGTCTGACTGTTGATGTTCACTTTGATCTTCTGGCTGAAATAGTGTTTGTCAGGTTTCTCCCCTATAAAGTTAGCATTTTTTCTTCCAATTTCCTTACTGTAGTCTTTGGAAGAAAGTCATTATACAACACCCACACTTAAGGACCAGAGATTTAGTTTCCCCCTCCTTTATGTCAGTAACTACAAAATTTATTGAAATTCTTCTGCATAGGAGAATAATGGCCTCTTTCCACTTATTAATGTATTTTATAATTTATTTATGTAAGCAAGGACTCATGAATATTTATTTTATACTTTGGGTTTTAATCCGATACTATTTTATCTATTTTGTTGCTCAAATTTTTCAGCTTTAGTGACTGGAAGTTCTTTCTGTTGGCTCCTACATTCTTTGGAACACTCTACCAATGTGTAGGGGATTTTTGTAAGGCTATTAATTTGTTTATTTTGAGTATTTCATTATTTTTGACACTATGAGATGCTTTAGGCTCTTTTTGTTCAATTCTTGCCCTAGTCCTAGAAACAGTCATTTCAACAAGGAGTATTGTTCTCTTTGAATAGACAACAGTATTAGAAATGAAGAGCTGGGCACTAAGACTTCCTTTTGCACTATAGTGTCAACTGCTTTTAGAGCCTTGCAAGTGATAGAGCAATGAAATATGTGTATGTATTCTAATTCTTGTATCTACATGTAACTGTAAATGCTCTAAATGTAATAAACTTTATATATATCAAACATAAATTTCACTGAGATCTTCATTGTCAATTATCTGAACATGAATCATTCTAGATTCTTCCCCCTTGTTTGTCTATAAATTCCAACATCTATTTATTGTGTCCGATTCTAATAAACGTATATAGTAGTATCAGAATTGTGAACCTACACTTCTAATAAGGTACATTTAATCAACTAGAGTACAGTGCTTTGTGTGGTTTTTGTCTTTAGTCTAACAGTCACCTATTTCCAAAGTTACGTTGGTCAGCACCTTTTCCCCACCTGCTACAGTGAGGTTGTTTCACACATTTGATATACAGTAGATTCTCTCTCAAAAGATATTTTAAATTTGTATAACATTGTCTTGCAAATATACAAGGACTTTGACAGGTGCATAATATCACATACCTACAAACACTGTATTATACAGAATAGTCTCACCACTTGCAGAGTCCACTGCGCTTCACCTGTTCAGCCTGATTTCAATTTACTGACATTTATCTTAATTCTTATTATCTTTAATTATGCTTGCTTTGCCTTTAAGCACACTTCTTTCTTTAGCTTCCTGCTGGAAGCATCAATTACTGATTTATAGCTTTCTTTTACTAATACATGCATTCAATTCTCTAAATTTTCCTCCATGAATTGTCTATGCTTTATCCTTCAAATTTTGGTCAGTTCTATTTTTCTTTTTTATTTAGTTTAAAATATTTTTAAATATCTATTGAGACTTTTTAAACTCAGATGTTATTTCAAATTATGTAGTCTAATCTCCAAATGTTCTAAAATTTTCCAGCTATCTTTTTGTTATAGATTTCTAAATTAATTCCATTTTGGGTTTTGAACCAACTTGGTATGATTTCAATTTATTTACATTTTAAGGTATGGTTCATGGTCCAAAATGCTGTCTGTTTTGCTAAATATTCAAAGTTAAATGTTCCAAGTTTGAGAAAAACATGTATTGTTCTGATATTGAGTGACACATTCTATAAATGTCAATTACATATAGTTGATTAATGGTGCTGTTTAGTTCAACTATCCTTACAGGTTTTCTGTTGACTGGAAAGAAAAAAAGGTGTTAAAAATCTCCAAGTATAGTAGTGGATTTGTCTGGTCTTCTTTATACTTTTATTATTTTTTGCATTATACATTTTTCTGCTCTTGAGCCTTGATAGTGAGATTGAAAGGGAAAGTGTTCTATGGTCTTATGATTAAACTTCATTTGTTGAATGGACCTAGGTCCTTGATTTATGATCTTCCAGAGTGGTTTTCATACTTTCCTTTTCTCCCTTGAGGTGAGACAAGCAAGCCAGATTGAGATGACAGTGGCTGATTGTCCTCCTCAGGTCAGATAAGACTCCAGTAAAATCTACTCCTTTGATAGAAGGACTTTGCTATATAGAACACCAAACATATTTTAAAATGGCTTCTTTTCTCCTCCTCCTGCCACAAACATGAATTTTTCTTAAATCTTGACATGAGGACCTGTTAATGTATGTGGATCCCTTAAGACTAGGACTACATGAGTTTTTTGCTCTCAAATTAGTCTACACTTAGCTTTCATAAGTTCATCAAAGTTAGCATGCAAGTGTTCCTATCATTTTATGGCTTCAGTGTTTTCTATTCCAAGTAAGCTGGTCATTACTGTGATTTTTTGTATTTACCTTGTCTCTAGATATTATAAAACAATTTGCCCCAGGATCTGAATTCTCTGACAAATCTAAGGAAAATCTGGTATTTAGTTTATTGAACACTAGTCTTCTTGTGAAGATGAAAGTGATAGCTTCCGTATCAGTCAGTTTCTCATTGCTTAAAGTAGGAAAGATCTTTGTGGGTCATGGTTTCAGGGGATTCAGTCCATGGTATGCTGGCTCCAAGGCAGAAACATCATAACAAAGGGGCATTAAAGAGCTAAGATTCTTAGTTCATGGTGGTTTGTGAAGCAGTAAACAAAGGAACAGTGCCAGAGAGAAAGAGGTGAAGAATCATATTTAGTACCCAAGGTCATACATCCACGACTCATCTAGACACACCAAGAAGTGTGCTTTACTATTCCCTGAGGTGGCCCCTAAGCCAATCAATTTGACACAGTTAAGCTTAACCACCACAGCCTAAAAGGTCAGAGCTGAAATGCCCCACCTCCATGTACATTTTAAGACCAAGTTAGCCACTGTGAGGAACAATGACTTGTATGTACCTCAGGGAGGTGAAGAGGATCACTTTATATTCTCAGTTATACAAATTTTGGTGGAACCCTAATACTCTGAGTCTCTCATCAGGAGGAGCTGGTGAGGTTGTTGTTTTTTTTGTGCTGAGTGGGAAAGAAAATTGAAAAGATAAAAATGTGGAGATACTTTGTGGAGGATAAGGGTCTCCACAAATGGCTCCAAGCAGATAAGTTACATAAGTTTAATGTAAAGGAGACAGAGTAATGAAATTGAAAACTACTTATGCAAACAAAATTTGACTTGCCATTTGCCCTAACATGAATAATATATTTAAACAATCTTTGAAAATAAATTACAACACTGCACATGAAAGAGAAGAGCATGCTTTCTAAAGACAGGATTATTGAACATTAAGTTAATAAAGCAATAAGTATGAGGGATGAGTAAGCTCACAAAAATACAATTAGTAATAGCATCTGGTAAGTCAGGCCCAGGAACAACAACAGCATTCTTCTAAACAGACTTGAAAAATTAATTCTTAAACAAAGATGCATGAAATCTTTATGGTTCGTGGACAAAAAAGTAAAGATGTTCATAGATCAAATAACATGTTCTCCTAGATTGATTTATTGCTTCATAAAGCGTTTGACACAAAGACAACAAGAGAATGGATTCTTAAATGTTTAGGTCGGTTTTAAACATACCATCAAATAAACTGGCAAAAATATAGAGACATCTGTAATGATGATGAAAAGCAATGGTGGAAATAACACAGAAATAGTGGGAAAGCAGTTGCCAAAGTATGTTCAAAGTTAGCTACGTTTCATACAAAACCACTGACTGTTAAGAAAATGTAATATCACTGGAAATAGTTCTAAATAAAGACAAACTGTCACTATATTTAGATATAGTCCCTATGTTGCAAAATAATCAGACTGAAGTGTAATGATATGACAATAATATTCGATTCCCCGGGAAAGTCTTCAAGAAAACTTCTCCTTGGCCATCGACCACTGTGTACATGATAGGGCTCCCTTCTTTAAAATAAACAGTGAGTTTGCAAGGGTGTTGTTTTCTACAGGGAATGGATTATGCAGTCGAGTTCTTTGTGGATCTGGGGAAGAGGAAACAGACAGCTTTCTTGGCAGTAAGTCACACTTCCTTGGAATTCTGCAGATCCAAAAGGGTCAAATACTCCTGCAAGTTTCTGGCTAGAGTCATGGTGGAGAAGTAGAAGTCTCCATCTCTGCTCAACTCCCTTCTCTCCATGAGGTGGAAAGGGAGACACAAAAAGGGGAAAGCAGAAGGAAGGAGGCCCTATCCTTCCAGAGAGGGGCATATTACTCCCTCTGGGTTATCTTGTAAGAAGCAGGCACTGACTTGAGAACTTTTAATCCAGTTTTTCACTCATAAGTTTGTTAGTTTCAGTTCAGTAAATCAATTGCTTCCTCTACGCAGTAAACTATTTTAGGTGCTGGGACCTAGCTACAAAGCATACTAGCCACAACACCCTTTTACAGCTCATGAACCCCAACTTAGTGCTTTGTCTTATTTTTGCCAGTGATAGGAAGAGTTTTCTAGAATTTTTATATTGAGTTTTAAAGAAAAAAATTAAAAAGAAAACTTTACCTCTTTTTTTCTTAAAGGGAAATATTGTTATCCAAATCTCAAACATGGGGAGCTAAATTGAACTGAGTTTTGTTGACTAAATTTCATGTGGCACCTTCCTTAGTCTCATAAATCATTGCATCAAACATATATACACATGTTGATGCTCACAAATTTTATTCCAAGAAATACTGATAAGTAAAGTTGATTTTTAAAAGCAACATTTTCATGGAAAGATTGAGTAGTGGTTAATTCTCTAAAATCCTCAAAGATCAGTGCTAAATGCCTTCTACATTTTCTCTCAAATTCTATTTATCTTCATCTTTCTCTGCCTTGTTCGTTTCTTAGCAAGTTGATCATGTTTACTACTGTGCTGAGCTTTTTTTGCCTGGCCATCAATTATAAGTTCTAACAGGAGGCAAGAAAAGGTGAGGAATGGAATTCCTCCAGGCCCTGTCTGCGGGGTAACTCTGTGCTGTCTTTACCCCTAAGGGAGGCTTCATCCCCTTTAAAAGACAGCCTTTTCATCACAGGCCTTGCTGCCTGCAGGTTCTCATAACCAGTCTTTCAGATATAGGAAAAATAAAGATGCCCTTTTCTTACTTATTTTTTATGATTTCCTTAGATACTTTTTACATTTTAATCAACAGTTCTTTTATTAAACCCTTTTCATATTACTCTAATTTGAATGTGTCAGCTGTTTCCCACCAGAAACACTGACTGATACAATATCTGCACTTCTCCCCAAGTACAGCTGTCCGAGGTACTCGTCACAGCGCTGTATCTCCTAGCCTATCCCATTCCTTCCACATTTGCTTTTTTTTCAGAAGTTTTCTACATGCTGGCTCCAATCTGCACAACCAGAAGCTCATCTTCAGAGTTCAACAAAATAAATATGTCTAATATCTTAATAACCCTTGTATCTCCCTCAAATCCTGCTGCCAGTGTTGTCCAATCTAAACATATGCACACAACAGATCTGTTTCCTGTGGACAAGCTCTCAAACAAGCTAGACAATAGCAGCAAGTATCTCTCCCAGCTCCTGGTGCATTATCCTTAGTCAGTTCAGTACAAACACAGGCCATCAGGCAAGTCCTAAAACCAGCCCTGGTAAACTTCTAAGACTTGCCACCTACATGTCTCTGAAATGCTTTAACCACTTGCCCACACAAGCACTTTTTGAAAATTACTAAAAATTATTCAGTTTCTGATAGCAGGTTCCAATTTCATACATGGTTCCAAATCTAGCTTTACCTCACAAGAAATGCCAGGTTTCAGTTGCCTTTAGATATTAGTTAATTAACAAATTATTAGTAGGCAAATCCCATGTCCTACCCCCTGGAACACTTCTGGTACGTAAGAGATCAAGACTAAATTCAGAGACTCAGATTCTGTTTGTAACATGTTTGAGCCAAGTGATATCTGACCAACTTCTCAGCTTTTTTAAACCTCAGTTTACTGTCAGAAAATGAGGATAGACTAAATTAAGGAAGATAACCTTTCTCCATGTCAGTGCCATTGCTGTGTAATTAATAATGGTTACACATTGAGAAATATTTGAGAGCCAGTTTCAGACTCAGTGGAAGAAGGAATGTTGGAGAAAAAAGGTTAGTAGTTATGCTGTGTACTGTATTTGTCTCTCTTGACGTTACCAAAAATTTCAATACTTGACTAAGAGCCACTGGTCCACTGATCATTCTGCAGATAGGCCTATTCACCAGTAAGACATTTTGAAAGTTGTGTGTGTGTGTGTGTGTGTGTGTGTGTGTGTTTACACTTGATCTTAGCCAAAAGACTGAGAAGTGATGTGTGTATGTTTTTAAACAGGGTCTTGCTACATTGTTCAAGTTGGCCTAGAAGTCACCATGTATGCCAGGCTGGCCTTTAACTTGAGGTGATCCTCCTGCCTCAGCCTCCCAAGTGATGGCATTGCAGGAGTGCACTGCTTGAATGTACTGGCATGGAAAATACAGAGACATCAGCCAATAATCCAAGTAATGGAATAAGTACTTCCCTGGTCACTCCTAGTGATGTCTCTGCCCTTGGCAATGTCTATAAATAATAATCATATCCTGGAGTTACAGGAAATGTAACCACATGACTGCTATATTAGTTAGCATCACTATTTAAGTCTACAAATTCAATTTTTATACTTTGTGATATGGGGATTGATGTCCACAAAGAAATTGTGTGCTATATTTTCAACACACTTATTTTATATTAATTGGAAAATACTAAGCCCAACATGACCAACTTACTATCACTTAATTTCTGTCTTTTTTTCTGTTAGTAAAACATGTGCACAATATGTGAAATATTTTACCCTGGGCTGTAAAAGGGAAGGGTGTAACTAACATTTCCTTTTCAGTCTGAAAATTTACAGGAATGCACTAAGACATCTGTATAGAATTAACAGAGCTGATTCTATAGATTCATGTGACTCCCCAGTTCTAGTTTCTGTGCTTCTGAGACAAGGATTTTTTCTCTTTTCTTTAATAAAAATATGACTTGTCTACATTATGGGTAACATAATTAAAACAGGAGAATACAAACATGTTTAAATATAAACTCCAGACCATCGAGTTGCTTCATATGTTTGCATTCACTTATAAAATATGATCTCCTGAGATATCTTTCATTGGGCTAAACACCAAAACAAGCAAACGGATTCTGAAAAATAAAAAGAGAGTATTCTGGGATTTCAACATTGATAAATTAAACTTTCCTGTGTAATAAGATGATTTCATCTTGGAATCATCTTTTCCTATTTAATTTATGGACTGTACGTGATCCAAGCTTACATTTAATAAATGTGTAAATATGTTTAAGACAGATCACACTTGCTCCATTACTCATGCTGTTATACTTTCAACTCAGAGCTGTAGGTCTTTCTTATGTGGCTCCATGAAGAAATCCCTCATAGTGTTAACATTTTTGATTCCCAAGAGCTTGTCTACTTTTCTTGTTATAAAAATTAAATTTTGAATTCATTGCAACAGTGAGCCATTTAAAAGACTGATACAATTTATGAAAAAAACACAGAATTAGCCATAGACTCCAATGCATGATATCAGAAGCCATATCTAAGTGTTTAGGATAATCTAAAAACACATAGCAGAGAAGTTAGCCTTTAAAAAGGTAAGAATGGATATATATTTTTAGTTCTATTTCCCTAGAAGAAAAAGAAGTTATATTCTAGGTAAAGTGACACATAGAGAAGATTGGTGATTGAATAGTAGTATGACTGTGAAGATCCATATTATTGATTAATTATGATAACTATAATTGAATAATACTGTGCAGGACTAGAGAAAACTATTATTAGTTTGTAGGTGTAGGGAATTGTCCAATATGAGATGAGGTGTTTAGCTTTCAAAATACAATTAAGAAACTAGGATTTTATTTTTTTAAGCTGTAAAAAGGCACATACTTTTTAATCTGGAAGTAAATAAGATAACCTTTAAAATCTGGTTCTATCTAAAATGTATTTATAGAAAGTTGGGATTTACTGTAGCATGAGGGTTACTAAGAAGATTAAGTAGAATACCCAGTTGGGGGAAAATGAATTTGAAATAAAGCCATAAAAGTAGAGAATTAAGAAATTTGAGAGAGGAGGTGAGCCAATCCCAGAACTCAGGAGGAGGCTCTCAGACCACCATTCCACCACTCCCAGAGCAGAGGAAGTGAGCCACACAGGCGCCAGCAGCACACCCTCCCCCATGGAAATGAGAAGACACATAAACAAACCTAAAAAACAGACTTACAGATCACCTACAGCAACCCCAAAGGGAAACAAAATGGAACAATTTGATACTCAACCCCCTGGACTCCCTGAACTGGCAACAAAAGAGGATCTGGAAAAAATGAAATGAAAAAAATTTCTCAGATAACATCAGAGATTGTGCCCATAGTGCAAGACATGATTAATAAATCTAGAGAAGACACAGATAAAAAACAGAAGAGCTGAGGAACATGATAGATTCCCAACATAGGAAACAAATGGAATCCATAAAACAGACACAAACACATTTCCAGGAGATTAAAACTCCATTGAAAGTCTACGCAGCAGAATGAACCAATGTGAGGACAGAATTAAGATATAGAAGATAAGATTGCAATTAGTGACCAGGAAAAGAAAAATTGCTTAAAAATTGTAAGGGACTACAAGAAATCAATCCATCAGCTGCTAGACAATGCAAAGAAGAATAACATAAGACTGATTGGAGTCAGTGAAGAAATAGCAGAGAGTGCAGATGACATAAAAAATCTCTTCACAGAAGTGATGGCAGAAAACTTCCCAAGCAGGGGAAAAGAACTTGACATACAGATAAGTGAGGCACATAGGACTCCTACTAGCCTTAATTAAAAAAAAAAAAAATCTACACATAGGCATATGGTAGTTAGGATTCCAGAAATCCAACAGAAGAACAAAATTCTACAAGCAGTTAAGAGAAAAGAAACAAATCACATACAAAGGAAAGCCCAACAGAATCACAGCAGATTTCTCAATGCAAACCCTCAAGGTAAGAAGAGCTTGGAGTGATGTATTTCAAGCCCTAAAGGAAAACAGCCTCCAAACCAGATTGACCTGTAAAACTATCTTTCAAAATTGATGGAGAAATAAGATACTTTTGTGATAAAGAGCACCTCAGAAACTTCATGAATATAAAACCAGCACTCCAAAAATTTTTAGACAATATCCTAGAAAAAGAAAATAAGGATCACAACCCCAGGAAGCCCAGGAGAATGAATCTGTTGGGCGTGACAAATTAAATAAAAATGGGGAGACTCTAACAAAAAGAAAATGTCATGACAAGGCTTTAAAGACTTTTAAATTCATTTCCCTAATGAGTGTATAATTCAATCTTGTTATTGTACTTATTAGTATTTTTCTGATTCTAGTGTTGCACACCTTTCCTTGTGCTGTACTGGCTATTTATCATCTTCTTGTGCCTACTTTTTAATTGGATTGTCTACTAATGAACTGTAAGAGTTCTTTATATATTCTAGTCATAGATTATATGCACTGTAAATATGGTCTGTTTAAGGACTAGTTTGCATTTTAATGATTTCATTTAAAGTTCTAAAGTTCATTTATCAATTTTTTTCTTTTATGCATCATGTTTTTTGTATCCTAGGAAGTACTTGTCTACCCTAAATTCATAAACATTTTCCCTTATAATTTCTTCTTAAAGTTTTATAGTTTTAGTCTTTCATATTTACGTTCATAGATGCTTTCAAGTTATTTTTATGTATGGAAATAAAGGGTTGAGGTTAATTTTTTATATACGGATACCAGGTGTTCTAGTAACATTTGCTGAAAAGAGTATCTTTTCCTCTGCTCTTAAATTAAGTTTATGTTCTATAAAATGTTAATGTTAAATAATCTTTCAAAGCCCAGCTGATCATATATGTGTGGTTCTATTTCTACATTTTCTGTTTTATTCCAATGATCTATATGTCTTTCCTTACAACAACACTGCCATGATTACTGTAGCTTTAGAGGAAGTCATAAAATTAGGTACTAAACGTCTTCCAACACTGATTTTTTTTTTCTTTTTCTTTTTACTTTTCTGGGTCCTTTGTATTCCTACATAACTTTTAAATTTCAATATCCAATTTTTCATTTATAGTAAGTATACATAGACCTGAATTTTTATATATACCTCGTGTTTTCTAATCCTGATAAATTCAAATACAAGTTCTAGGGGCTCCTAGAGATTTCTTAGTATTTTCTCTGTAGATGGTCATTTTATCTACATATAAAGATTTTACTTCTACCTTGCCAATTCTATTCTAATTGTGTCATTTTATTGCAAGGCTATTTTGGTTTGGGCCTATGTTTCAAAGTTTAATGGACAGATGAAGCATAAGCATATGTGCCCTTGTTTCCCACCTTAAGGAGAAAGCATTGTATCTTCTCCATTCATATAAGGCATTTTTGGTGGAAGTATGGAGTACATGCCTTTGATCTGTTGAGAAGTTTCTGTTCTACTTCTAGTCTCCTGATAGCTTTTACCATGAACAGCTGTGGAATTTAGTCCAATACTTTTTCTCCAACTAGTGACAGGAGCATATGGCTTTTTCCTTTCCTCTGTTAAAATGATGACTTTTGGGGGTGGATCTTCCAAAGCTAAACCAACACTGCAATCCCTATAACAAAACCACTTTCTACACATTGCCAGATCTGACTTCTAATAGTTTATTTTGTTAAACAAATTTCTATCTATGTTCATACTTTTTCTTCTATTATCTTTATCCAGTTTTAGGATTAGCACAATGTTGATTTCCTAAAATGAGGGGAGAAATGTTCCTTCTTTTCTCTGATTTAAATGTTTGATATAATTTATCAGTTAAAATGTATATGAGCTGGTTGTTGTCATATAGGTAGGTTTTCAAGCTAGCAATATACTTGCTTTAATAGGTGTGATTCAAATCTTGTATTTCCTCCAGAGTTAGTTTCATTAATTTGACTTCCAAGGTACTTCTTAGAAGTTGTCAAATTTATTTGAAAAAATATTTTTGAAATATGCTTTCTATATCCTTTTAAATTCTGTAAAATCTGTGGTGATGTCTCCTAGATCTTGATATTGTAATTTTAAAAATGTATAATTGATATTGTGTAACAGGAAGAAAAGGTCTAAACAAGCAGGGGAGACCACCAGCTTTCCACCAGCCACCAGGACAGGGTAAGGAAGACCACCCTGGTCAGGCCCACCAGCTGACAGCTGGGCCCCACGGGCAGCTCCAACAATAACCACCCCACCCCGCCTCTGTTCTTTTGGCTGTGCAGCTACTTGGTTACACACTGCAGAGGCACAGGGGGACAAAAGCCATTGTCCTGAGCTCCAGAAGTGAACAACAGAGACAGTGCCTGTCTCAGGCTCCCTGATGAAAACAAGCCCACTGGAAAAGTGAAGGGAATCTCTGCAATAAAGGCACACCAGACCACCATGATTGGTAAATTGGAGGGATTATCAGCTCCCATCAGAAACTGGACTTTCTTCAGGGGAAAAGCAGCTGAAACCTGCAGTAGAAACTTGCAGAGTGCAACCCTGCAGGAGGACAGGGAGCTCAACTTGGGACTTGCAACCAGAAATCTGTCTGAATCTCACGGGTCTAGGACTAGCTTACTGAGACTCATTGACTTATAACTGCACACTGCTGCCCACGTTGTCTATTGTGACAGCAGAGACACACCTTGAAGGAGGCCCTTTATTTTTTAAAGGTGATAGATCAATAACTACCACAAATTGTCATTCTTTAAGAGGTATTTGATGCTATGGTGTTGCTGATTGTATGACTTGGGCTAAGGTGTCGTGATTGATCTGAACGGTTTTCCTTTCTGGTACAATGAAAATGAGATAGCCTCAGAGTCATCAGAGACTCAAAACCTAAAGAACAGCTATATCTGGTAGACACCTCTGAGAAGCAATCATTTCATAAGGGTTTTAAACAGATCAACAAAGATACTTACAATAAACAATTTCATAATATCAACCCAGGAACTAAACCAGGGACAGTACCAAAAACAAAAATGAGAAGGCATTTAAGCAAGTCACAAGCCCAGACTTCCACCCCACAAAAGGCAATTTCTGGGGGAAATGATGTGCAAAAGTCTGATAATCAACCACCTGGACACATGAACTTATAGCACAGGAAGTAACAAAATAGATGAATGAGGCTCTAGAAAAATTCAAAGCAGAAATAATCTCCCAGATAACTACAGACGTGGTGAGCAGAGTGAAAGACATGATCAGAGGCTCTAAAACAGAAACTGATAAAAAAAAAAAAATAGATGAGCTCAGAAACATGCTGGAAGCCAGGAATGCCCAGCATAAGAAAGAAATGGAAACCAGGATCACCCAACATAACAAAGAAATGGAATCCATGAAAAAGATTCAAACAGATATTCAGGAGATTAAAAACTCCATTAAAAGCATGCAGAGCAGATTAAGAGAATCTGAAGATAAAATATGAGATATAGAAGACAGGATTGTGGTGAAGGACCATGAAAACAGAGGTTTCTTAAAAATAGTAAGAGACCTTGAGAAATCAATTCAACAGTTGGTAGATGATGTAAAGAAGAATAACATAAGACTGATAGGAGTCCACAAAAAAACAGGAGAAAGCACAATTGACATTAAAAAAACTGTTCACAGAAGTAATAGTAGACAATTTCCCAGACAGAGGAGGAGAATTGGACATACAGATAAGTGAGGCATATAGAACTCCACCCAGCCATGATCAAAAAAATCTACACCTAGACATATAATAGTCAAGATCCTAGAAACCCAACAGAAGAACAAAATCCTACAGGCAGTTAGAGAAAAGAAACAAATCACCTATAAAGGAAAGCCCATCAGAGTCACGGCAGACTTCTCAACACAAACCCTCAAATCAAGGAGAGCCTGGAATGAGGTATTTCAAGCCCTAATGGAAAATAACTTCCAACCTAGACTGTTGTATCCTGCAAAATTAACTTTCAAAATTGAGGGGGAAATTAGATGCTTCCATGACAAAGAAAACCTGAGAAATTTCATGAACACCAAACCAGCACTCCAAACAGTTCTAAGCAATATCCTTGAAAAAGGCAACGAAGGTCACAACACCATGAGACTCAACAAAGGGAAGCCACCAGACAAGGTAAGAAAATAAAGGGAAAGGGGAGAAAAGAAATAAGAGCCAACAACAGTAAAACATCATGACAAGGATGAGTCAATATCTATCAATTATAACTATCAATGTTAATGGCCTCAATTCACCAATCAAAGAAGTAGACTGACAAAATGGATTAAGAAGCAAAATCCAGCAATATGCTGTATACAAGAAACACACCTAACTCAAAAGGAAATTCATAGACTGAAAGTAAAAGTTTGGAAAACAGCTCTCCACATGACAGGAACCCAGAAAAAAGCAGGGGTAGCAATCTTATTTGCAGACAAAGTAGATTTCAAACCAAAACTAATTAAGAGAGGCAAAGATGGTCATTACATCCTTGTGAAGGGAACAATCCAAGAAGAGATGACAATCCTAAATATATATGCACCAAATACGAATGCCCCCAACTATACAAAACAAATATCAATGGACATGAAAAACCAAATAAACACTAATACAGTTGTAGTGGGGGACCTCAATACCCCACTATCGCAAATAGACAGATCATCTAGACAAAAAATTAACAATGAAATTCTAGAACTGAACCAAGCTATTGAACAAATGGATTTAATAGATATTTACACAGTGTTCCACCCCACAAAATCAGAATACACATTCTTTGCAGCTGCACATGGGTCATTCTCCAAAATAGACCATATGCTAGCTCACAGGACATGTCTAAGTCAATGTAAAAGAATTGAAATTACCCCCTGTACATTATGAGACCACAGTGCGATAAAATTGGAGATCAATAACATGAGAAACTGCAAAACTCCCACAAACACCTGGAAATTGAATAACACCCTACTGAAAAACCAATGGGTCACAGAGGAAATTAAAGAAGAAATCAGACAGTTTCTACAAGTAAATGATGATGCCAGTACAACATTTAGGAATCTATGGGACACAATGAAAGCAGTTCTATGTGGGAAATACATAGCAGTGAATGCCCATATTAGGAAAACAGAGAGAACTCAGATAAATAATCTAATGCAGAACCTCAAACTCCTAGAAAAAGAAGAGCATAACAAACCCAAAGCCCGCACAAGAGAGGAAATTATAAAGATCAGAGCAGAAATCAATGCAATGGAGACTAAGAGAATGATACAAAAAAATTAATGAATCAAAGAGTTGGTTTTTTGAAAGAATAAATAAAATGGATAAATCTCTAGCCAACCTTATCAAAAAAAGGAAAGAAAAGACTCAAATCCATGCAATTAAGAATGAAAAAGGGGAGGTCACAACAGAACCAGCAGAAATTCAGAGGAGCATCACACCTACTTTGAGAACCTGTACTCTAATAAAATGGAAAACACAGAAGAAATGGGCAGATTCCTAGATACGTATGAATTGCCAAAGGTAAATGAAGAAGATATAGAAATTCTAAGTACCCCAATTACAATGAGTGAAATTGAAAATGTAATAAAAAATTTACCAACAAAGAAAAGCCCAGGTCCTGATGGCTTCACTGCTGAATTCTACAAGACATTTAAAGAAGAACTAATGCCAATAGTCTTTAAACTCATCAAGGAAATTGAAAGGGAAGCAAGGCTTCCAAACTTATTCCTGGAAGCAAATGTTACTTTGATTCCAAAACCAGGGAAAGACCCAACCCAAAAAGAAAACTACAGGCCAATCTCCCTAATGAACATAGATGCAAAAATCCTCCACAAGATACTGGCAAACAGAATACAGAGGGTCATCAAGAAGATTATACACCCTGACCAAGTCAGATTTATCCCAGGGATTCAAGGATGGTTCAACATACGTAAATCAATAAATGTAATACACTATATTAACAGAGTCAAGGACAAAAACCATATGATCATCTCAATAGATGCAGAAAAAGCATTCGACAAAATCCAACACCCATTCATGATAAAAACCCTACAGAAAATTGGAATAGAAGGTCTTTATCTCAACCTGATTAAGGCTCTCTATGAAAAACCAACAGCCAACATCATACTAAATGGTCAAAAACTGAAAACTTTCATGCTAAAATCAGGAACAAGACAAGGATGCCCACTATCACCACTCCTTTTCAATATAGTTCTGGAAACATCAGCCACAGCAATTAGAAAAGAGAAAGAAATAAAAGGAATAAAGATAGGAAAGGAAGAAGTTAAACTGTCATTATTTGCTGATGATATGATACTTTACATAGAAGACCCAAAAAACTCTGCCAAAAGACTTCTGGACTTAATTGACAGATTCAGGACAGTAGCTGGATATAAGGTCAACACTCAAAAAACAATAGCCTTCTTATACACAAATAGCAGACCCATTGAGAGAGAAGTTGGGGAAACAATTCTTTTTACAATAGCATCCAAAAAATGAAATATCTAGGAATCAATCTAACAAATGAAGCAAAAGGCTACTACACTGAAAACTACAGCACCCTGAAAAAGGAGATCGAGGAGGATATAAGAAAATGGAAAGACATCCCTTGTTCCTGGGTCGGAAGAAGCAATATAGTGAAAATGGCCATACTTCCAAAATTGCTATATAGATTTAATGCAGTGCTGATAGAAATTCCAACAATATACATCACAGAGGTAGAGAAAATAATCAAAAAATTCATTTGGAACCAGAAGAGACCTAGAATAGCAAAAGCAATTCCGGCCAACAGAGACATGGCTGGGGGTATCACAATACCCAATTTGAAGCTATACTACAAAGCTACTGTGATAAAAACAGCATGGTACTGGCAAAGAAACAGACCCAAGGATCAGTGGAATAGATTAGAAGATGCAAAAACAACTTCAGACACACTCAGCCACCTTATCTTTGACAAAGGAGCCAACCACCCTCATTGGAGGAAAGATAGCCTATTTAATAAATGGTGTTGGAAAAAATGGATTTCAACCTGTCAGAGATTAAAACTAGACCCATATCTATCACCATGCACTAAACTGAGATCTAAGTGGATTCAAGATCTAAATATTAAGACAGAAACACTAAACTTGCTGGAAGATCAGTTAGGTAGACCTCTTGAAGACACTGATGTAGGAAAAGACTTTATGAACAAAACCTCAGTAGTATGGGAACTAGCAGAAAGAATCAACAACTGGCATTTCATCTTATTGAAAAGCTTCTGCACTGCAAGAGAAACCACCAACAGAGCTAAAAGACAACCTACAATATGGGAAAAAAATTTTAGCAGTGTAACTCAGACAAAGGGCTACTATCTAGAGTATATAAAGAACTGAAAAAAGTCAGACCCCCCCAAATTCAAAGACCCAATTCAAACATGGGCATCTGAAATGAACAGACATTTCTCAGACAAAGAAGTAAAAGGACCAAATAAACATATGAAAAAATGTTCAACATTACTGGTCATTCAAGAGATGCAGATGAAAACAACCCTGAGATTCCACCTCACCCCACAAAGAATGGCTGCTATCAAGAAATCAACCAATAACAAATGCTGGTGGGGGTGTGGAGAGAAAGAAACCCTTCTCCATTGCTGGTGGGAGTGCAGACTGGTGCAACCACTATGGAAATCAGTGTGGAGATACCTCAAAGAACTAGGGCTGGAGTTTCCATTTGACCCAGCTATTTCCCTGCTGGGTATTTTCCCAAAATAATTAAAAGAATCATACCACAGTGAGATATGTGCACCCATGTTTATAGTGGCACAGTTTGTAATAGCTAAAGCTTGGAAACAGCCCAAGTGCCCATCAACTGGAAACTGGCTAAAGAAGATGTGGGGTTTTTTTTTATAAAATGGAGTACTTCTCAGCCATAAAGAATGAGAAACTAGAGACATTCATAGCTAAATGGAGGCATACTGAAGCCATACTCTTAAGTGAAATAAATAAGACACACATGTGTAAATACCAAATAGTTTCTCTAGTGTGAGAAACTGAGAGTGTAAATAAGGACTAAAAGGATTAATAACTAATAAATGATACTTTGAAATTGGAAAAGGTCCAAAGGGGTAGGGGTGGTGGGAGGGGAAGAGGAAAGGAAAGAATGGAAAGGAAAAATTATGAGAAAAGAAAAAAAAAATGGAAACGATGTATGTAAATAGGGAAGGGTTTAGGGGTGAAGGGCGCACAGGAAATGGGGAACAAATGAGAACCAAGATACATCATGTACAGGTACAAGCACCCAAAGATAAATGTAAATGTATTGTACACCTAAAATGTACCAATAAAAGAAATTAAGAAAAAAAAAAAAGGAGCAGGGCAAGTGGGAGGGATAGGGGAAAGGAAAAAAGGGAAAAGAAAAAATATGAGAAAAGGAAAAACATGGAAACAGTCTTTACAAATAGGGAAGGGTGGAGGGGGTGAAGGGAGGGCAGGGGAAGGGGAAAAAAAATAAGAACCAAGATACTCATGTAGTGGTACAAGATCCCAATGATGAATGTGACTGTATTTTATACCTAAAATGTACCAATAAATTTAATGGGAAAAAAAAAAAAAGAAACTTGAAACACTGCAAAGCAATATTTAGGCTGGCGAGAAAAAAATTGGAGAAACAGTAAGGTTGTAACTCTAGGGAAATCAGTGCTGGCCTGTTTGTACATCAAGTGCAAGGTCATCATAAAAAATTATTGTAAGAAAGAAGGTCAAAATGTTTCAGCGCCATTTCTTCAATGAAAAAGTAAACACTCTTGAACTCTAAAGCTAACAGCCTTGTCTATATTCTTCTTTTGAAATACTAATAAGAGAAATGAACTTTAAAAATTTTTCAACAAAAGCTTTAAAATATCAACTTAATAATATACTCATTTAAAAAGTTCATACAAGTAGAAGGAAAATTTATAGAAAAAGAATTTTACCTGTTTTGTATATTAGAAAAAGGTGAGCTTCAGGGCCGGGGATGTAGCTCAGTGGTGCTGTGCCTGCCTAGCAAGCCCAAGGCCCTGAGTTCAATTCCTGGTACCAAAAACCAAAAAAGGTGAACTTTGAAGAAATAATTTGCTTTAGATGAACATGCTTTCATGGGGTAGCTTAAATTCCTCTTCATAGTAAACAGGAAGCCATTTGAACAGGAAAATCTTATTTATAAAAGGCCACTTCATCCAAGAATCTTAAATATACTATTGCAACTGGCTTTAAAATTGACCCCATAAATTTCCTAAATAGTTTAAATATGGGAAATTTGAAACTCCAGAACTCTACTTTCATAAGAAACTTTCACTATTTTAGAGGAATAAAGGGAAGGGGACTGAAATAAAAGAAAATGAGAGTAGTAAAAAAGAACAAATCCATAATAAATTCAAATTTTGAGGAAAAAAAGTAGAGACGGAAGTGTCTTAGCACCTTACTATCACTTATATAATTTAGGGTTTCCTAAGGAAATACTCTTTATTAAATAATCAGAAAATCTCTTGGTAGATGTGGCACAGGGGCAAAAACCTGCTGTTTCATTAGTTCTTTTGAGATAAAGCAAATAGAGTTTATGAAAACAATGGGGTTTTATTGGTCATATTTAAGTGTTTTTTGAGAAAAATTAAATCAAATTCCTGTCTGTTGTGCCAATGGAAGAGCCAAAAACTGGTTTGCAAAAGGCATATAAAGAAAAAAAGAATATAAAATTGCTATAGTGTTTTAAAGTTTTCTTATGAAACAAAAGTTGTGTTTTCTTTAAGTAAATTAGATGACTTGGAAGTGAAAATATGCATTTTCATGATGAATGTTTTTAGAAATACAAAAGTTAAATCTATACTATACCCCAGTACCGAAGAAAATTTGTTCTTAAAAATCTTATTTTCCTTTGCAGAAAGAGATTCAAATAGAGGTTTCATGTGTTTCCTCTAAAGTATAAATTCAGCAGGTAAATATCTAGAGAATAATAGCAATGACTACATTCATATTTAATGTAATCATTTAAATTCTGAATAGAACTGTTTCCTATTTGGAAATTTTATTATATATTACTCATAAACAGATGAAATGTAAAGGATCATATTCTTTAATTTGATGATCACTGCACATAAGCATAATTAAGTGATAAATCTGTAATGCCCACTATATATCATTCTAGCAATTAGTGCCATTTTAATAATATATCCATTAAAAATTAAATATTTACTTGTTAGAAATAAAATGACAAAATAATTTATTAGCAATATCAGCAAAAATTAAATGGAAACTTTATACCTTATTCCAGAATCTTTTCTAAATAAATAGCTTTTAAAAATTTATTTATGAATAAATCATGTTTATTTACTAAACATAGTTTGGTAATAGGTCTATATTTATAAACATATATAATTTTTTTAAACAGTTTTTTTCACCATAACAAAATAGAAATTATCTTATAAAAATCTTCCTAGGAAATATATGTGAAAGACACCTTAAAATTTTTATGAGTAATGAAGAATAACAAGTAGAAATGTATCTCTTATTCATGGATCAAAGAATGAATTTTGTGCAGATACTAATTCTTGCAAAATTATTTGTTCCATAATGTGATTTCTATAGATGTTAACTGATACTGTTTCGATATGCTTTGTGTGTCCTCAAAGGCTCATCATGTGTTAGAAACCAGGTCTCTAACGTGGAAATGTTAAGTGCCAGGGCAATGTTAAGAGGAAGGGCCTAGGGGAAGGTCACAAGACTGGTCCCTCCCTTTTCATCTCTGGTTTTCTGTGTTTCCATGTGATTTATCATTCCTATCATTGTGCTGTCATCTGCCATGAGCTTATCGAGCTAAGAAGATCCTCACCAGAGCTAGTGCCATCCTGTTAGTACTTCCACCTCTAGAACCATGAATTAAATAAATGTTTCCCTTTGTCAATACCCAGCCTAAGATACTTTGTTATAGTAAAAGCAAATAGATGAATGTACTTATGAAATTCTTAAATTCATCTATAATGATAAATATATAGAATAGAAGCAATGTATGCATACTCTTTGGGATATCTAGCATTCATTTCCTCTGTGTTGTTTTCATCCCTTCCAAAATAGGTGTATGTGCTACAAGGGAATTTCACTGCACCCAAGCCAGCAGTAGCCTATATGGCCTTAAGTCTATCAGACTGTCCTTCTTGCTTATCAGAGAAATGTTGTTTCAGCAAATGTCCTGAGATCTAGCTCAGAGTATGCATATTCTACTAGAAGCTACAGAGAGAAAAAAACAAACAAAACAAAACAACAGCAGAAAATAGTCCTTGGGTTTCCTTAGAAATTACCTGAGACAATCTCTCTTATACCCTGTTGGATAGAGGCCATCTACCAGAACAGTACCTGACACCAACTGGTCTTTCCAAGAGTTATTTACTCGACTGATTAGAAGTAATCTAAAAGAAAATACAAGCACACAGAGGAAGGCAAAGATGAGAAATCCTGGAGACTGGGCAAACAATGCCTTTCAGCCCCTCTATAATAGACAACTGCCATTTGTGACTACCTGATTTTTTTTAACTCTTCTAGATTTTGATAGTGTCCTATGCTGTGATTCTTGCCTCACCAATTCAGAAATAAAACTACTTTTCTCAAGTGCCTTTGCCTTAAGTATAAAGAAACAAAACTTCCTTTCGGGGGTCAAATCCACTCATCAGAGGACTGAGTTGGAATAGAATTGTATGAGGAACGGGCCAGTGGAGGTATCTCTTAGGCTGCAGTAACAGAAGTAGCATGTTCTAAAGGTTACAGTGGCAGAGAAAATCAGCAGCTTGGAAAAACGATTCTAGGAGGTGGTTTTCTTTTTCCAAAAAGTTGAGCTTCTCTTCCTCCTGTCCTTCCAACAGTTTTGTATCCTCTCTCCTATCCTTCAATAAACACCTGATTGTTAAAATAAGCAAAGTGAGTTCTGTTGTCTACCGCTAAAAACTACAATCAATGTGTAGTTCCTTCTCTGTGTTCACATTTTTTAAGCCAGTTTGCGTTACAATTTCTGTTACAACCTAATTCACTCTGAGGTAAAAAAGATAATGTGGAAGAAAAGAAGATTAAGGAAAACTGACACTGGTGCTACCAGACATTAAACTTATTAATAATATTAGAAAATATTACCTGGGAAGGGAATATAGTCAGAGAAGGTCAGTTACCAGGTCCAGCAAGAGGCTGAAATGAGTAAGCAATGTGGTAGGAGGAAGTGAAAATGCAGTGTTATAGGAAAAAAGTAAAAAGTATTTTTTCAAGACAGACAAAGTGAGCAATTATTTCAAATGTTGGGCTATAGTAAAGTTAAATGATTAAATTAGTATCAGTAAAATGAACACGAATCACATCCATGGGATGTGGCAACTATGAATGAGTAGTTCCTTCTCATGGGTCAGGAGAAACCTTAGTTGGTATGTGTATAAGACTAAACAGGGAGCTGGCACAGTGGCATATAATTGTAATCCCAGCACTCTGGGAGGCTGAGGTAGGAGGAGTGCAAATTGGACCCTAGCTTGGTCAAGTTAGAGACTTAGCAAGACCCTATCTCAAAATAAAATATAGAAAAGGGCAGGGACATAGCTCAGTGTGAAGGCCCTGGGTTCATTCACTAGTACCATAGTAAACAAACAAACAAATAAATAATAAGTGACCTCTGACAAGGTCACAGCCTCAGCAGAGCTAGTGTCCCTACCAGCTGTGACTCACAGCTTCTTACTCAGTAAGCACCATTGCACTGTGGCTTTTTAAGCTACTGGGAAGACACCCATAGAAGCACAGGTGGAGATTTACCCAGGTGGAATTACCCTAATGGCTGGCAACATAAAATCCTTGGCGAAGGTATGTAGGTGTGTGGTGGTTTGATTACGGGTGCAAAGAAAATGAACCTCAATGAGAAGGGAAAGGATCAGGTGGCTACCAACACTCTAAAAATTGCTGCAAGCAAAATTCCTGTAAGGATTCTTAACCATTTGGATGGTTTCCAGATGAGAATCCCCAAGCAGCCCATTTACTTTAACAGACTTTAGAGCAAAATTAATTCCACCATTGTTTCCAGGATTGAGCTGAATAGAATAAATTGAGGTCATTGCACATACTTAAATTGATTATTTTAATAAAGTGATTATCAGTTGGTAAATAGACACAGATGAAGAAAGAGTGATTGCAGTGAAGAGTCGCAAAGAAATATCACAGTACCTCCCACCAACTAGGAAAGGGTGAGGCAGCAGCATCACAAATTCAAGTCCCAACTGGACAGCTTACAGACTCAGTGAGACCCTGGCTCAAAATAAACATTAAAAAACAAAAAGATTGAGAATGTAGCTCAGTGGTAGATCTCTGGTATCGCAAAAGTAAGTATTATAAAAACACAAATCATTAAGAATTGATGGTATATAAAATAATCAGTGTTGGCCACTCAGCCTACCAAATATGAGAATAACTGCAACTATTACATATAAAACACAGAAAAGTAGAAGCAAATCAAAAGGTATACCAAATTTCTAGTTCCAGAAATGCTAAGCTCGGAAAAGCATATGACTGGAAAATACTAACCAAAAATTGATAGGTTCAGCTGGACATAGTATGCATGCTTGTAATTCCAGTATTTGGGAAGCTGAGGCAGGAGGATTTTTCAATTCAAGGCTAGTCTGGATATATAATGACTTCAAGGCTAGTTTGAGCTACATACTAAGTCCCTGTCCCAAAAATTTAAAAAAGGGCTGGGGATTTAGCTCAGTGGTTCTGCCACCTGCCTCGCAAGTGAAAGGACCTGAGTTCGGTTTGTGGTACCAAAAAAAAAAAAAAAAAAATTAAAAAGAGTAAAACTGACAAACTAAAAAAATTGTAAGTAAAAAAGAAAGCAATTGAAAAATAAAAGATGATTCAGACAGGAAAAATATTTCCACAAATAGTGAATGAAAAAGGAGTCAGGCTTGGTGACACATGCCTATAACCCCAGCTCTCTAGGAAGGTAAGGCAGGACGATTGCAATTTTTTTGCCCAGCCTTGGCAGTGAGATACTATCTCAAAATAAAAAGTAAAATCTGAGCTGGTGGTACAGGCCTATAATCCTGGCACTTTGGGAGGCTGAGACAGGAGGATCACAAATTCAATCCCAGACTAGACAAAATTTTCAAAAAAATAAATGAACAAAAGCCTGGGATATAGCAGAAACCCTGAGTTCAATCCTCAATACCATACACAAACCAAAAAGAAGAATCAATAACATGAATATATATGCAACTTTTAAAAAGAGGAATATCAGGCCGGGTACTTAGCTCAGTGGTTTCGCTGCCTGCCTCGCAAGCAGAAGGTCCCGAGTTCGATCCCTGGTACCAAAAAGAAAAACAAAACAGGAATATAAAGAATAAAAATTTACTTCTCATCCTCTCTTTGCCTGAAAAAATGCAAAAAAGAAATAAATTCAGTGAAAAGAACAGGAAGAGAGGATTTACTCATGGAAGAGAAGATCTGACAAATTTAAATGGTAAGTTCTAGTACAATACAGTGGTACAGTGGTGCTTGGTTCATGAACATAATTCTCTCCACGATTCTGGTAACAAAATTGGTCATGAACCAAATCAAATTTCCCCATAAGGTTCAATGTAAATAAGGTTAATCCATTCTAACCCCCACAAGCATGGTCACAAACTAATTTTGGTTGCGAACTGAATCAAATTTTCTCATAAGGTTCAATGTAAATAAGGTTAATCTGTTCTGAACCATATGTAATTTTTAACCACAAAAATATGAAGCAAAGTACAGTACAGCATGAAGAGAGAGAACACTAACCTTGCTTGAGGTGACTTCTAGTGTGGGGGAGAGGAAGGTGGGTGGGGAAAGGGAGTCCTCCTTCATAAGGACTCTGGGGAAATCTCTTTCATGGGTTTCTTCTCTTCTTTGTCTCTTTGCTGCAGGGTCAATTTTGACCAAAAATATCTATTTAATATCACTTGTTTTTTCCTGCATTGCATAAAGTCTTTCCTCCATAAAGGAAAGACCACATTGTCATTCATCATATTCAACACTCTGCTCATTACAGTAGGTGGTACTTCTCAAAGAAATCCTGGCACTCGTCCCAGTTTTCCATAATGGGTTTTATCACATCACTGCTAACCTCCTTGTCTTCCTCTTCCTCAGTGCAGTGCTTTTCAACAAGCGTCTTCTGCTGCTCACTCTGGAGTTCAGCAAGTTCTTCTCTTGTGGTCCTCAACAAGTTCCTCCATGTCCACCCTGTTGAAGTAGCTTAATTTTCAGATCAGAGCTTGTGTTCATTCACACACAGCAAAAGGGTCAATATGTCCTTCATGGGCTTCTGCCCCTGAACTGCCTTTTCCTCCTGCGTAATATAGGTTCTATTCAGCATCTTCTTTCAGATGAGCCCTGTTTGTTCCCAGCTGAATGTTTGTTGAGCAATGTATCCTTCTGCCCTTATGAATTCTTTTGCATAGGGTTCTGCAGTGGCCTTGTCAGAACTGCAAGCTTCACCATGTTTATCACACTGTGGTTGCCACTTCTCTTGCAGAATTTATCACTTGTTGTACTTGTAGAGGGGTTTTCTTTCAATAAATCACTGTGTAATTTCCTGTTTTTTTCACAGATCATAGCTTCAGTAACGCTATAACCTGCCAGCTGTTTCTCATTCACCCACGCTAACAAAAGTTTTTTCACCTCTTCCAGCACCATATCCTCTGCTTGGTTAACCTTATTACTCCTTTTGATATAGGAACTCCTTTGGTGGCACATTTATTCTTCAAAATAGTTGAGATTGTCTACTTTACCATCTTGTACTCCAAGGCCAGATCAGTCACACGAATGCTATGCTCATGCTTTTCTACAATTTCCTTCTTCAATTCTGTAAAACCTTCCCTTACCATTCTTGCTCTTGCTCTGCACATTCCTGTCACCTTCATTATGGCTCTACATGCTCTGGTTACTGTCAGTACCCCTCTGTATTTTCTTTTTACCATTATGCTTGGTCACAATTTCTTTGGAGCCATGCTGGATTGAATAAAACTGTACAGTACTGCTTCACAGCAAGTGTACACAGATCTGCCTGCAACCATGATCTTTACTAGAGTAAGCCACAACCATGTGTCAGAGCAGGGAAGATGGCTGCCTTTGTGTTCATGCAGGGAAGATTGCTGTGGTCATGTTCGTCACCTGATGCGGAGTTCATGAATGGAAGTAAAATTTTCCTGAATGCTTCTGTTGGTGAACAATTCAGCTCAGCAACAGAAGCAATTGTGAACCTAGGTATTACTGTATTTGATTATCAGGATGTCTTAGTTATTCCTCTCTTACTGCTGAGACAAAGTACCCACTACCCAAATTAAAGGGGGAAAGATTTATTTAGCTCACAGTTTATAGAGGTTTGAGTGCAGAATCAGCTGGCCCCCAAGGCAGGATGCCATGGCAGATAGGCATTGCAGAGGAGAAACAGTTAATGGTGGGCAAATGGTAGCAAAGCAAGAAAGAGAGAAGACAAGCCTCTTTCTGTCCTTTATAATGTATCCAGGTTACTGGGATTAGGGTGGTGCCAAACCAATCAGTGGACTGATTTAGTAATCACCCATCCTTAATCCTAGCACCTTTAATCCTAGCAGTGTGCCATGAATCAATCACATACTCTAGATTCAGCCAGCTCTAAAAAGGCTCCACCTATGACTGTGTGAGACTTTGGGGGGACTATCTAGACACAAGCAATAACACAAGAGTTTCAGAAAAGTGGAATGGAAAAATGGAGGAAAAGAGTAATCAAAGTGTCAAGAATGCCATCATTTTTGAGAGTATAGTCCCAGAAACATTCAGCATGGGAAATCAGAAAAGACTCAAAAATTATAAAATTACAGAATTTCAGAATCTTATGGAACAGTAACAACAACAAAAAAATTGTCACATTTTCTAGATAGAAAGGTAAAAATAAAAGTCACTTTGGGAGCAAAAACATTTGAATCAGACAAGTATCCATATACTGACTGAATAATATAAAATTTACTTATCAAATGCATTGAGGGTCAGAATAAATACATCTTCAGAATCAGATCATAGTATGAAATTGTTGGCTTATTTTAATCTCTTTCTGTTTGTTTAGTTTTTGCTGTTCATTACCAATCTGTTTCTTTCTTTAGGGAATAGTTCTTACTGTGTGCAGTATTGGTAGAATTCAGTTCTAGATGTTCAAATATGAAAGGTATATGGGTAAATCTCCCCCTGGGATTATTTAACTTCTTCCATTGAAGGCTGCTGTCCAGAACTTTGAATTAACTTTAATGGTATGCAGATGAAGGGGCAGAAATAAATCATTGAGGGTAGCTGCATTAATGTCTAGGGGTGACAAAAGGCCTATTCTTTCTTTAAAAAATAATGGTTCCATAGTCTTTTCATTATTGTAACAAAACATCCAACATTCACAACTTGAGGGAGGAGAGGTTTTTTGACTCATGGTTTCAGTAGGTTCAGTCCATGAGCAGCTGATTCCAAAAGAAAAATGGTATGCCGAGAAGGTATGACAGAGGAAAGTTACTCACATCATTGCAGCCAGGAAGCTGAGAGAGCACGGAGGAGCTGGTGACAAAAATACTCTCTTCCAGGTCATTCCCACAGTGACCTGCCTAACCTCAGACATAAGACTTTCAGGAGACATATTTTTTAATTCTTTTATTGGTACATTTTAGGTATACAATACATTTACATTTCTCATTGGGAATTGTACCTTTAGATGATGCATCTTGGTTCTAATTTTTTCCCTATTCCCAGCCCTCCCTTCACCCCCTCCACCCTTCCCTATTTACAAGACTTTGTTTCCATTTTTTTCATTTCTCATAATTTTTCCTTTCCCTTCTTTTCAGGAGACATTTTAGATATAAACCATAATGTTCTGCCCCAGGCTCCCAAAGGATCATGTCTGTTTCACTATCCAAAATGCATTTAGTCCAGCTTAAGAGTTGCCAAAGCTTTAACAGTTCCAGCATTGCTGCAAAGTCTAAATCCAAAGTCTTCTCTGAAACTCGAGCAAACTCTTAGCTGGGAGCCCCTGTAAAATAAAAAAGAAAGTTAAATACTTCTAATCTATAATAGAATAGGGTAAACATTCCCATTCTAAAAAGAGAGGAATAGGAGAATAGACAGAAATCTGACCAAAGCAAGGTCAAAACCTAGCAGGGAAAATATGAAATCCTATAGCTGCATGTCCAGATCCCAGGGTAGGTTGTGGTGAGATGTGAGCTCTAAAGGACTTGGGGAAGCCTCATCACTGTGGTCTTGCTGGTTGCAGCTAGCAATGGCCTCTCTGTTGTGCTGGTTCCCCTCACTGTCTTCTGTTTCCTCAACAGACATTCCATGTTCCTCACATTTTCAATTTCCTGGGATCACTAGTGAACCTTTGCCTTCTCTCTCACAGCTTTATTTACTGTCCTCTGTCATGAACAATGGGCTCCTGGCATGAAAAATGACCCTGTCCCACATTTTTGCCTATCCTCCTGGGCCTTCTTCTAAAATCTGGGAGGAAGTCTTCATGACCTCATAGCTCTTGCATTCTGCATACCTGAAAAAACCAGTACCATGTGGATAATAACAATATCTGCCATCAGCTTGAGCAGTAGCTGTGCCCCCATGGCCCATGGATGCAATAGTGTCTGAGTGCCTGGATGGTGTACTTAGGGATGCACTTTTCCAGACGGCCCTGAGTGAGATGTCCATAGGGCTCTCTTCTCAATTGAAACATTTATGGCTTTGCACCTTTGAGCCTGTGATGGATGGGGTGCTGGATTTCTGAGATGCCATCAAGGCACCTTTCTTCTTCCTGTACAAAGTACTTGACTTCTTTTTTGTGCTAGTATTTTCAGGAACCATGAGCATCATTCTCTCAAATTTACAGGTGTGTCCTTTCTGACAAAACTGCAAATTTTAAAAATCCTTCAGCTCTGTTGTTTGCTAATAGATCTGACTACAAACATTCAGCAATACTCATGATACAGTAGGAATATTGAGCAGCCTTGAAATTTTATCCATAAGATTAGCCCATCATCCTTAATCTCAGTGTCCCACAAAAATCTCAAGACATAAGAAAAATGTAGACAAATTTTCTGCCAGAATATAACACACATGGCTTCTACTGAAACATCCTGAGTCTGGCCTTTACTGTCTGCATTCCTAAAATAATGCAGATCTTTGGTGGTCTGAGCTCCAACCATTATCATTTGTCAAACTTGGCTCACAGCATTCTAGGCTTTGCCTGTCTACATAACCAAACCTATCCAAATTTCTCCTTCAAATGAGATCCAATGGGTTCTAAACCACATAGTCAGCTACAATGACAGTAATGGTCACTCTCAATACCAATTTTCTGTATTAGTTAGCTTTTCCATTGCTGGGACTAAATAACCAACACTCACAACTTAAAGTAGGAAAGGTTTATTTTGTCTCACAGTTTTAGATCATGGTCAGCAGACTCCAAGGGAAAACGGCATGGTGTAAGAGTATGATAGAGGAAATATGCTCATATCATGGTAACCAGGAAGTTTAAAGAGCAGGAAGAGCCAGGGGCAAAAGTACATCCTTCCAGGTCATGCACCCACTGATTACCTCTTACAACCAGACCTACCTTCAAGTGTGACTTTTGGGGGAATATTTTAGACCTACACCTTAACAGCAGCCATTCTCCCTTCTTGAGTCTGCTTGCTTCTTGAAATCTGTTTCTATAATTCTTACGAAACTTCTGAGCTAAGTTCCTTCTAATAGGTTCCCATCCTGCTTGCAATAGATAATCTGCTTCTCCTGTTTACAACTAAGCATCCTGGTTTATTCAATAATAAAAACGAACCTTCTGGAATTTACAGGGAAATCTGGCCTGGATGGAGCTGAAGGCAATTTTTATACTGTTTATTTATTAACAGCTGTACTTTAAGAGCAAGGCTTTAGTGAAATTCATTGACCCTGTACATGAAGAATATGAAGGGTGTGAAGAATTTAAAACTACAGATTCATATGGTTCCTTCAGAAAGCCTCAGATATATTAAAAGAAGAGACCATCTTGACCAAATCCCTACATTTTCAAAGGTATAATTATAACCTAAGAAATCTCCATAACTTTGCTAAAATCCTCTCTTATCTCTTAAAGCCACAGGTCTATCAAAGGCGATGATCAAATTTGAAATCTAGACAGGAATACTGCTGACATACAATGTCAATTAAATTCACCATCTAATCACATCTGAGTAAAAGTATATGAACCACAGAAATCAAATTTAGTCTTCAGTTTGTAAGGGACATATGTGAGGCTAGTTGCTTGCTGTTCTTATTAACAAAATCAGATTCCCAATGGTAGTCACTGCAAAACAAAGTTCAGATGTCAGAAATTCCTCGGGATGATATAGAGAAAAGAATTCTAGCTTTACCATACAGGAGTGTCACAGTATATTTACCAAGTACATTCTGCACACCCCAGGCCAGGCATCCCCAGACAGATCCCGAAGTATCCCCAAATAGATCCAAGCATGGGAAGAGCAAAAACACCCTGTGAGTAAGTATAATTTTATGTATCCTATTTTTAATTATGTTTTACTGTTTAAATAAATATACATTGTACTGAGAGCTTTAAAACACATGTAGAAGGAAAATATATTGCAAGAATAATACAAAGGATAGTGAGGAAAAATGGAAATATATTAGATTAGGAACTGAGAATGATCTGAGACTTTTAAAAGGCCCAAACAAATGCTATGCAGACTGAGGGTTGGTGTCATAGAACTAGGGATTCACTGCTTCTATAGTATTCAGAACCAGAACTACTCATTCTTGGGAGGAAAGTATAATGTTTTCTTATCCTTCAATATTGCTTGCTGCAAACAACCCTGAAAAAATGGCCCAGGAAAGATGAGATAGGCTCTTACACACTTGCCATACTTAGAAACATGTGCAGTGTGATGAGGACACCTGGCAAATAGTCTTTTGTAGCATCCTGTTGGTCGTAGTCCCAATAAACATAATTTTTTCAAAAATTCGTGTTGAAATTTAATTCCTTTTGTGGTAGTATTGAGAAGCAGTCCTTTTAGAAAGTGATTAAGCCATGAGGGATCCACACTCACAAAGGAGATCAACCCTTTGTCAAAGAGTTTTCAGATCACTGCTTGAACCTTCCGCTCTTTGGGCATGTAATGACACACAGCCCCCTACCTTTTTTGCTATGGGAGGAGGCAGCAAATAATGTCACCTTTGAAACACAGGGTAAGTCTTCAGGGGACATCAAATCTTCTGGAGTTTTGATTTTGGACTCAACCTTCAGAACCATTAGATATAATTTCCTGTTTTTTAAAAATTACTGGATTATCCTATTTGAATAGCCTCAAGCCTGAATTGGCTAAGACATTGTTGTAATGCTCTTATGTTTTACATAAAGCAAAATAAATCATACAAAGATAGATGATAATAATTAATGTAATTAATTTCAATTTCAAAACAACATGATTGATATCTAACAAAAGTGTCCAAGCCACTCAATGGAAAAAGGAAAATCTGTTCAAAAAATAGAATTGACTATATATTATACACAAAATTAACCTGATATATATCATAGACAAAATTATAACAGCAAAGATATTCAGTGAAAAAACACAGCTTTGTTAGCTACTGTGATAAAAACAGCATGGTACTGGCAAAGAAACAGACCTGAGGACAAGTGGAACAGATTAGAAGATGGAGAAACAATGCCAGACACACTCAGCCATCTCATCTTTGATAAAGGAGCCAAACACCCTCACTGGAGGAAAGATAGCCTCTTTAATAAATGGTGTTGGAAAAATTGGGCTTCAACTTGCCAAAGATTAAAACTAGACCTGTATCTCTCACCATGCACTAAACTAAAATCAAAATGGATTAAAGATCTAAATATTAAAATAGAAACTCTGAACCAGTTGGAACAGAGGTTAGGTAGAACCCTTGAAGACATCGGTGTAGGAAAAGATTTTATGAACAAAACCTCCGTTGCCCATGAACTAGCACAAACAATCAACAAGTGGGATCTCTTCTTATTAAAAGGCTTCTGCACAGCAAGAGAAACAACCAGCAGTGTGAAGAGACAACCCACAATGTGGGAAAAAATCTTCACCTGCTCTTCCTCAGACAAAGGTCTACTATCTCGAATCTATAAAGAACTTAAAAAGATCAGACCTCCCAAATTTAAAGACCCAATCCGAAAATGGGCATCTGAAATGAACAGACATTTCTCAGACAAAGAAGTAGAAATAGCAAATAAATACATGAAAAAATGTTCAACATCACTGGTCATTCGAGAGATGCAAATGAAAACAACACTGAGATTCCACTTCACTCCAGAAAGAATGGCTGCTATCATGAAATCAACCAATAACAAATGCTGGCGGGGCTGTGGGGAAAGAGGAACCCTGCTCCACTGCTAGTGGGAGTGTAGGCTGGTGCAAGCACTGTGGAAATCAGTATGGAGATACCTCAAAGAACTATGACTGGAAGTCCCATTTGACCCCGCTATTCCACTGCTGGGGATCTTCCCCAAAGAATTAAAAGAATCATACCACAGTGATATATGTGCGCCCATGTTCATAGCAGCACAGTTTGTAATAGCTAAAACTTGGAAAGAGCCCAAATGCCCATTAACTGGAGACTGGATAAAGAAAATGTGGGGTTTTTTTTATAAAATGGAGTACTACTCAGCCATAA